>NC_053396.1:60691987-60887184 GCF_905171765.1 Bufo bufo
ATGCTGCACTCCGGAGTCAGTTCTGTCATGGTCTCTCGGAGAGATTAAAAGATGCGTTTGCTTTCCATGAGAGACCAACGTCCTTAGAGTCTGCCATGTCATTGGCGGTACGCCTTGACAGGCGTCTAAGAGAAAGAAACGAGACCTCTCTGTCCAGCCATTGTCAGTCTAGGGGCAGTGGTGCGGACTCATTCAGTGTGCAGGGGTCTCATCCTGTCTCGCTCCCCTCTGAGAAGGAGCCCATGCAGCTAGGTCGACTTGCCCCTGATAAAAGAGGATTTAGTCCTCAGAGTATGGTCTGTTTTTGTTGTGGGGGCATAGGTCATTTGGCAAATGTTTGTCCATCTAGGAGATTCTTGAACCGTACTAAGAGCGATAATAAGAGAAAAATCTCAAAAGGTAAATCATCAAGTTCTGCTTCATCTGCTACTTTGGGCAAAGTTGATGTAGGATTTGATGCTTTTCCTCTGACCTGCAGTTCCCGTTTTCTCCTGTCTGCCAGGGTGGCGCTAGAGAGCAAAGTCATTTCTTGTGAGATTTTTGTCGATAGTGGAGCGGCCGTCAATCTTATTGACACTCAATTTGTAGCCATGCATGGTTTTCAGGTTTGCACATTAGATAAAGATATACCTGTTTTTGCTATCGACTCTGCTCCACTCTCACAGAGATCTCTGAAGGGCATTGTTCACAATATCCGGCTAGCTGTAGGTGACACTCATGTGGAGGATATATCTTGTTTTGTCCTTAACGGATTGCCTTCTCCTCTAGTTTTGGGGTTACCCTGGCTCACTAGACATAACCCCACTATTGATTGGCAAGGAAGGCAAATAAATGAGTGGAGTGACTTTTGTAGAGAGAATTGTCTCACAGCGACTTTTGCAGAGGTGTCTACTAAAACGGTGCCATCATTTCTCTCTGATTTCTCGGACGTGTTTTCCGAGAGCGGTGTTCAGGAGCTACCTCCTCACCGGGAGTTTGACTGTCCCATTAACCTCATTCCCGGCGCCAAGCTGCCAAAAGCACGCCTCTACAATCTCTCACAACCGGAAAGAATCGCTATGCGAACTTACATCTCCGAGAGTCTCGAAAAGGGGCATATTCGTCCCTCAAAGTCACCTGTGGCCGCGGGTTTTTTTTTTGTTAAAAAGAAAGATGGCTCTCTGAGACCTTGCCTAGATTTTAGGGAGCTGAACCGTATCACGATTCGCGATCCCTATCCCCTTCCTCTGATCCCGGACCTCTTCAATCAAATTGTTGGGGCCAAGGTGTTTTCCAAATTGGATTTGAGAGGCGCGTACAACCTGGTCAGGGTCAGAGAGGGGGATGAATGGAAAACGGCCTTTAATACCCCTGACGGGCATTTCGAGAATCTCGTTATGCCTTTCGGCCTGATGAATGCTCCGGCCGTCTTTCAGCATTTTGTTAATAGTATTTTCTATCATTTAATGGGGAAATTTGTATTGGTGTATCTTGATGATATTTTGATTTTTTCCCCTGATGTTCAGACACATCAGGATCATCTTTTTCAGGTTCTGCAGATTCTGCGGGAAAATAAATTGTACGCCAAGCTGGAGAAATGTCTTTTTATGGTATCGGAGATTCAATTTCTGGGTTTTCTCCTCTCTGCTTCTGGTTTTCGCATGGATCCCGAGAAGGTCCGTGCTGTACTTGAGTGGGAGCTTCCTGAGAATCAGAAGGCATTGATGCGCTTTCTGGGTTTTGCGAACTATTACAGAAAGTTCATTTTGAATTATTCCTCTGTTGTCAAACCCCTCACTGACATGACAAAAAAGGGGGCAGATTTTTCCTCTTGGTCGGAGGAGGCGCTTGCAGCCTTTTCTAAGATTAAAGAGAATTTTGCGTCTGCTCCCGTCTTGGTGCATCCCGATGTTTCCTTACCTTTTATTGTTGAGGTGGATGCTTCCGAGGTGGGTGTGGGTGCGGTTTTGTCCCAGGGCCCTTCCCCTGCCAAGTGGCGACCCTGTGCCTTTTTCTCTAAAAAACTCTCCCCGGCAGAGAGAAACTATGATGTGGGCGATAGGGAGTTGTTGGCCATCAAGTTGGCTTTCGAGGAATGGCGCCATTGGTTGGAGGGGGCCAGGCACCCTATCACCGTTTTTACCGACCATAAGAATCTGGCATACTTGGAGTCGGCCAGGCGTATGAATCCGAGACAGGCCAGATGGTCTCTGTTCTTCTCCAGATTCAATTTTGTTGTTACATTCCGACCTGGGATAAAAAATGTGAAGGCTGATGCTCTCTCTCGCTGTTTTCCGGGAGGAGGAAACTCCGAGGACCCGGGTCCCATTTTGGCGGAGGGGGTAGTTGTTTCTGCTCTATATTCTGATTTGGAGGCCGAGGTCCAGGCTGCCCAGACTGAGACACCTGCCCGTTGTCCTTCTGGGAAGTTGTTCGTGCCTCCTGAGCTACGTCACAAACTCTTTAAGGAGCATCATGATACGGTTCTTGCTGGTCACCCCGGGAGTAGAGCCACGGTGGATCTCATTGCTCGGAGATTTTGGTGGCCGGCTCTTCGTAAGTCGGTGGAGGGTTTTGTGGCTGCTTGTGAGACGTGCGCTCGCGCTAAGGTCCCTCGTTCACGGCCTTCAGGTTCCCTTCTCCCGTTACCCATTCCTTCCCGTCCTTGGACACACCTGTCCATGGACTTTATCACGGATCTTCCTCGTTCCTCGGGGAAGTCGGTGATCCTGGTGGTGGTGGACCGTTTTAGCAAGATGGCTCATTTCGTACCTTTCCCTGGTTTACCTAATGCTAAAACGTTGGCGCAAGCTTTTGTCGACCATATTGTTAAATTGCACGGCATTCCCTCTGATATTGTTTCCGATAGAGGCACGCAGTTTGTGTCCAGGTTCTGGAAGGCTTTCTGTTCTCGCCTGGGGGTTCGGCTGTCCTTCTCTTCTGCTTTTCATCCGCAGTCGAATGGTCAGACTGAGCGCCTCAATCAGAATCTGGAGACATATTTGCGCTGTTTTGTTTCAGAGAACCAGGAGGATTGGTGTTCATTTCTCCCTCTTGCTGAGTTTGCTCTGAACAACCGTCGTCAGGAATCTTCTGATAAGTCACCATTCTTTGGTGCATATGGGTTCCATCCACAGTTTGGGACATTCTCGGGAGGTGCTCTTTCTGGTTTACCTGAGGAGGAGAGATTTTCCTCGTCTTTGTCTACCATTTGGCAAAAGATTCAGGGTAATCTTAAAAAGATGAGTGAGAGGTATAAGCGTGTGGCTGATAAGAGACGTGTGCCTGGTCCGGACCTGAATGTGGGTGATCTGGTGTGGTTGTCTACTAGAAACATTAAGTTGAAGGTTCCCTCCTGGAAATTGGGTCCCAAGTTTATTGGGCCTTATAAAATCTTGTCAGTCATCAATCCTGTTGCCTTCCGTCTTGATCTTCCACGGGTTTGGAAGATACATAATGTATTTCACAGATCTCTCTTAAAACCATATGTCCAGCCCACGGTACCCTCCTCTTTGCCTCCTCCTCCGATTTTGGTTGATGGCAATCTGGAGTTTGAGGTTTCCAGAATTGTGGACTCTCGCATGGTCCGCGGTTCTCTTCAGTACCTCGTTCATTGGAAGGGTTATGGTCCTGAGGAGAGGATGTGGGTTCCGGTGTCGGACATTAAAGCCACTCGCCTCATCAGGGCATTTCATAGGGCTCATCCTGAGAAGGTGGGTCCTGGGTGTCCGGAGTCCACCCGTAGAGGGGGGGGTACTGTCACTACCAGAGCTTTGGGACGTTCTCACAGCTCTGTTTCTCCACCCCTGTGATGATGTCACTACTAGAGCTGGGAGGAGTTCTCACTACTCTGTTTACTTTTGGTTTCTTTCACCACAGCTGTCCTTCATGTGTTTGATTTTCCTCTCTTTATATCACCCCTCCTCCTATGATAGGATGTGGATTATAGTTCTCACTTCAGTTGTAGCTCTGGCTTTAGTTTCTTCACTTGTAGCTATCAGTTCACTGGACCTGTGTTCTGCTGCAGCAAGCACTCCGGATATTGCCAGCCTGTCCTTGGATCCGTCATCTCTGCGGCTGCAACACCGTCAGCTAAGTGTGCAGACATTGTTGTGTTCCTGTTTATTTTCTGACTGGATCTGAGGTGGCCACGGTTCCCTCCATATACTGAGTAGGGCACTGGTGGCCGTGCCCCTTCCACTATTGTAGGGGTTACAGTGGTCATTAGTCTTAGGCACGTGGGCATGCCTCTTTCCGCCATTTGGATCCGGGCATGTGCTTTAGCAGAATAGGGAGAGCGTTGAGGGTCGGACAGGGGTCACCCGTTATCCTCCCTAGTTCTGGGTCCAGTCAGTAGCTCTGTACTGTGTATTACTATTGTTGCCCACATACAGCCGTGACAGATGCCTGATTCTCTGCTATGACATGAAGACAGATTCTGCGCTGACATAAGGCCAGATTCTCTGTTACGGGACCTCTCTCCTCTGCCTGGGCCTAAATGTGTGACAGTGGCCTGTTCCAGTGGTGGGTGACGTGATGCCTGATTCTCTGCTATGACATGAAGACAGATTCTGCGCTGACATAAGGCCAGATTCTCTGTTACGGGACCTCTCTCCTCTGCCTGGGTGCCTGGGCCTAAATGTGTGACAGTGGCCTGTTCCAGTGGTGGGTGACGTGAAGCCTGATTCTCTGCTATGACATGAAAACAGATTCTGTGCTGACATAAGGCCAGATTCTCTGTTACGGGACCTCTCTCCTCTGCCTGGGTGCCTGGGCCTAAATGTGTGACAGTGGCCTGTTCCAGTGGTGGGTGACGTGAAGCCTGATTCTCTGCTATGACATGAAGACAGATTCTGTGCTGACATAAGGCCAGATTCTCTGTTACGGGACCTCTCTCCTCTGCCTGGGTCTAAATGTGTGACAGTGGCCTGTTCCAGTGGTGGGTGACGTGATGCCTGATTCTCTGCTATGACATGAAGACAGATTCTGCGCTGACATAAGGCCAGATTCTCTGTTACGGGACCTCTCTCCTCTGCCTGGGTGCCTGGGCCTAAATGTGTGACAGTGGCCTGTTCCAGTGGTGGGTGACGTGAAGCCTGATTCTCTGCTATGACATGAAGACAGATTCTGTGCTGACATAAGGCCAGATTCTCTGTTACGGGACCTCTCTCCTCTGCCTGGGTGCCTGGGCCTAAATGTGTGACAGTGGCCTGTTCCAGTGGTGGGTGACGTGATGCCTGATTCTCTGCTATGACATGAAGACAGATTCTGTGCTGACATAAGGCCAGATTCTCTGTTACAGGACCTCTCTCCTCTGTCTGGGTGCCGGGGCCTAAATGTGTGACAGTGGCCTGTTCCAGTGGTGGGTGACGTGAAGCCTGATTCTCTGCTATGACATGAATACAGATTCTGCGCTGACATAAGGCCAGATTCTCTGTTACGGGACCTCTCTCCTCTGCCTGGGTGCCTGGGCCTAAATGTGTGACAGTGGCCTGTTCCAGTGGTGGGTGACGTGATGCCTGATTCTCTGCTATGACATGAAGACTGATTCTGTGCTGACATAAGGCCAGATTCTCTGTTACAGGACCTCTCTCCTCTGTCTGGGTGCCGGGGCCTAAATGTGTGACAGTGGCCTGTTCCAGTGGTGGGTGACGTGAAGCCTGATTCTCTGCTATGACATGAATACAGATTCTGCGCTGACATAAGGCCAGATTCTCTGTTACGGGACCTCTCTCCTCTGCCTGGGTGCCTGGGCCTAAATGTGTGACAGTGGCCTGTTCCAGTGGTGGGTGACGTGAAGCCTGATTCTCTGCTATGACATGAATACAGATTCTGCGCTGACATAAGGCCAGATTCTCTGTTACGGGACCTCTCTCCTCTGCCTGGGTGCCTGGGCCTAAATGTGTGACAGTGGCCTGTTCCAGTGGTGGGTGACGTGAAGCCTGATTCTCTGCTATGACATGAAGACAGATTCTGCGCTGACATAAGGCCAGATTCTCTGTTACGGGACCTCTCTCCTCTGCCTGGGTGCCTGGGCCTAAATGTGTGACAATGGCCTGTTCCAGTGGTGCGTGACGTGAAGCCTGATTCTCTGCTATGACATGAATACAGATTCTGCGCTGACATAAGGCCAGATTCTCTGTTACGGGACCGCTCTCCTCTGTCTGGGTGCCGGGGCCTAAATGTGTGACAGTGGCCTGTTCCAGTGGTGGGTGACGTGAAGCCTGATTCTCTGCTATGACATGAAGACAGATTCTGCGCTGACATAAGGCCAGGTTCTCTGTTACGGGACCTCTCTCCTCTGCCTGGGTGCCTGGGCCTAAATGTGTGACAGTGGCCTGTTCCAGTGGTGGGTGACGTGAAGCCTGATTCTCTGCTATGACATGAATACAGATTCTGCGCTGACATAAGGCCAGATTCTCTGTTACGGGACCGCTCTCCTCTGTCTGGGTGCCGGGGCCTAAATGTGTGACAGTGGCCTGTTCCAGTGGTGGGTGACGTGAAGCCTGATTCTCTGCTATGACATGAAGACAGATTCTGCGCTGACATAAGGCCAGATTCTCTGTTACGGGACCTCTCTCCTCTGCCTGGGTGCCTGGGCCTAAATGTGTGACAGTGGCCTGTTCCAGTGGTGGGTGACGTGAAGCCTGATTCTCTGCTATGACATGAATACAGATTCTGCGCTGACATAAGGCCAGATTCTCTGTTACGGGACCTCTCTCCTCTGCCTGGGTGCCTGGGCCTAAATGTGTGACAGTGGCCTGTTCCAGTGGTGGGTGACGTGAAGCCTGATTCTCTGCTATGACATGAAGACTGATTCTGCGCTGACATGAAGCCAGATTCTCTGCTATGGCATGAAGAGACTGATTCTCTGCTGACATGAAGCCAGATTCTTTGCTATGGCATGAAGAGACTGATTCTCTGCTGACGTGAAGCCAGATTCTCTGCTATGGGACCTCTGTCCAATTGATATTGGTTCATTTTTATTTTTTTAATTTTAATTTTAATTCATTTCCCTATCCACATTTGTTTGCAGGGGATTTACCTACATGTTGCTGCATTTTGCAGCCCTCTAGCTCTTTCCTGGGCTGTTTTACAGCCTTTTTAGTGCCCAAAAGTTCGGGTCCCCATTGACTTCAATGGGGTTCGGGACGAAGTTCGGTTCGGGTTCGGATCCCGAACCCGAACATTTACGGGAAGTTCGGCCGAACTTCTCGAACCCGAACATCCAGGTGTTCGCTCAACTCTAGTCATGAGCAGTTCATTTCCTTCTTCATATTATGCTCTTTTCATCACTCTGGTACAAGTTGATCTTGGTCTCATCTGTCCATAGGATGTTGTTTCAGAACTGTGAAGGCTTTTTTAGATGTCGTTTGGCAAACTCTAATCTGGCCTTCCTGTTTTTGAGGCTCACCAATGGTTTACATCTTGAGGTGAACCCTCTGTATTCCCTCTGGTGAAGTCTTCTCTTGATTGTTGACTTTGACACACATACACCTACCTCCCGAAGAGTGTTTTTGATCTGGCCAACTGTTGTGAAGGGTGTTTTCTTCACCAGGAAATAATTATTCGGTCATCCACCACAGTTGTTTCCGTGGTCTTTCGGGTCTTTTGGTGTTGCTGAGCTCACTGGTGCGTTCCTTCTTTTAAAGAATGTTCCAAACTGTTGTTTTGGCCACGCCTAATGTTTTTGCTATCTCTCTGATTGGTTTGTTTTGTTTTTTCCGCCTAATGATGGCTTGCTTCACTGATAGTGACAGCTCTTTGGATCTCATCTTGAGAGTTGATAGCAACAGATTCCAAATACAAATGGCACACTTAAAATTAACTCTGGACCTATCCCCAGGACTGCGACGAGGCGACATCCTCTGCGTTTGGAGGAAAGAAGGTTTGTACACAAACATAGAAAAGGATTCTTTACGGTAAGAGCAGTGAGACTATGGAACTCTCTGCCTGAGGAGGTGGTGATGGTGAGTACAATAAAGGAATTCAAGAGGGGCCTGGATGTATTTCTGGAGTGTAATAATATTACAGGATATAGCTACTAGAAAGGGGTCATTGATCCAGGGAGATATTCTGATTGCCTGATTGGAGTCGGGAAGGAATTTTTTATTCCCCTAAAGTGAGGAAAATTGGCTTCTACCTCACAGGTTTTTTTTGCCTTCCTCTGGATCAACTTGCAGGATTACAGGCCGGACTGGATGGACAAATGTCTTTTTTCGGCCTTATGTACTATGTTACTATGTTACTATGTTACCTTTTATCTGCTCATTGCAATTGGTATAATGAGGGAAAAACACACACCTGGCCATGGAACAGCTAAGAAGCCAATTGTCCCATTACTTTTGGTCCCTCAACAAGTGGGAGGCACATATGCAAACTGTTGTAATTCCTACACCGTTCACCTGATTTGGATGTAAATACCCTCAAATTAAAGCTGAAAGTCTGCAGTTAAAGCACATCTTGTTTGTTTCATTTCAAATCCATTGTGGTGGTGTATAGAGCCAAAAATGTAAGATTTTTGTCGATGTCCCAATATTTATGGACCTGACTGTATAAAGCATATCTTCGCACATTACATAAAATATATAACATGAAGTATATAATCATTATCTATGTCAGATACTTTCACATACATCTTTTTATGTCATTAGTTTACATCATATTGGAAATCTTACAATCAAAGACTAAACATATCTCCCTCCCAACCTACCCCCCTCCCCCACCCCAACATCTGCTGCTCATACTAATCTTACCACTCCCTCTTTACTTTTAATATGTGATATTGTCTCAAACTACACACTCAGATTTCTAATAGACCCAGCGTGCCCCTCACCTGTGCCTCCAGATACTACTTAGTTAGCTTAAATGGTGTCATCAATTCTTTTATTTCTTCCCTCGTCAAGGTATGTTCAACCAATTTCCTCCATTTTTTTCATGAACTTTGCCACTGCCTTCTCCTTGCTTTTACCTACTTCTAGTCTCTCTAAATAGAGGATTTTTTTTATCAGTCCTACCACTTCTTCTTTAGTAGGCAAAGTATTTACCAACCAATGGCGTAAGAGGCATTTTTTTTACTGTCATGAGGACAATATGTATCCCCTGTTCCGCTATCCCTTTTCCTTGTGAGACATCCTGGCCCACTGGAATATATAAAAAAATGCATTGCTGGGATCTGCTTTCACCTCTACCTCCCATACCTCTTTAATAAAAGATATTATGTCATCCCATAGCGGATTAATGCGTTGGCAACTCCATAGACCATGCAAAAGATCTGCTTTAGGCTGTGAGCATTTAGGGCACTCCCTAAGATAGTGTGCTGGGGCATTAGAGTATGAGAGATTATATGCATATGAAGCTTTATGCAAGATCCTAAATTGTGATTCACGCCACTGTTCGCTATGAATTGCTTTTCTAATATACTCCAACCCCTCCCTCATTTTCAGGGCTAAATCTTCTGCCTCCACATCTCGTTCCCAGTGTGAAAAGACATTTTTCACTAGGCCTATAAAACTCGTATTCCTCAAACGTCTATATGTGTCAGCTAGTGAAACTGCAGTCCCACCTCCCCCCAAAAGAGCTGCAAACCAAGTCAATCTATCAGCTTCCCCCAGGGAAATTGATTGGGCTTTGCAATAAGCAGAAAGCTGATAGAATGGTAACGGATGTGAGGTTTCCAGCTGGTATTTGTTTGCGAAATGCTCCCATGACATCAATGTAAAATTTGGACCTATTAATATGTCATTTAGCGTGCAAATGTTTTTTTCCTTCCATTGCTTATACATCTTGTTCTCTCGCCCTTGCGGAAAAGCCGGTAAAGACCACAGGGGCATTTGAGGCGACAAATAAATCGGAAGTTTATATATTTTCCTGATCGCTTTCCATGCAATTATAGTATCTCTGAGAAGAACAGATTGTTTCACCTCACTGGGTAGATCCTTAATCCTAGTGTGAATAAGGGCAGCTAAATCCCATGGCATCGCCAATTCCCTCTCCACTTTACCTGCTGAAAAATGATCAGTTTTCCATATCCAGTCCCTTACATGACGGAATAGAGCCGCCAAGTTATACAACCTAACGTCAGGCATATTTAGTCCTCCCTCCCATTTCATTAAACACAGCTTCTTATAGGCTATTCGGGGCCTCTTCTTATTCCAGAGGAATTTCACAAACGCCGATTGCAACTTTCCAACATCAGCATGTTTGAGAAGGAAGGGAATCGTCTGCAACGGGTATAACATTTTCGGAAAACTAATAATTTTTATCAAACAGGCTCTCCCCATCAGGGACAATGGTAGGTCCTTCCATTTATCAAGTTTTTTGATAACTTTGGCTATAAGTGGAGGATAATTTAAGGAGTAAATTGAGGAAGCTGTTCTACCTATTTTAACCCCCAGATATGTAATATAATCTTTACGTATCTCAACCCCTATTTGGGACTCGACTTGCGTATTTCTATCTCCTAAAAATAACAGTTGACTTTTGGACACATTGACTTTGTAGCCCGTTACACCACCATAATTATGAAATATCTCCAAAATAGCTTTCAAATGAATGCTCGGTGATTTCATAAAAATCAGCAGGTCATCTGCAAAACACGTGAGCTTCAAAACTTCCTTCCCCACCTTGATCCCTTCATATACATCCGATTTCAAGAGGTACAAGGCTAGAGGTTCCAAAGCAAGGTCAAACAATAAAGGAGACAATGGACACCCCTGCCTTGTCCCCCTGTGAAGCCAGATGACATTTGACAAGAAACCCGGGATATGTAGCTTAGCCTGAGGAACTGTATACATTGCTGTCAGATAATTCCGAAAGGTTCCTCTCACTGCCATTGTATCCAAGACATCATTTAGCCACTTCCAACTAACATTATCAAATGCCTTTTCAGCATCAACGGCAAGGAGGGCCTGCATTGCTTGGGATCCACTACCCCGCACACTATCCTGAACCACCAATACTTTCCTGATATTTGTAACCGCTGAGCGGCCTTTGATAAACCCCACTTGATGTTCCCCAATCAGATCAGGCATAAGTGATGTCAACCTATTAGCCAGTATCTTTGAGGCCAATTTGAGATCCTGATTTATCAGTGAGATTGGCCTGAAGGACTCCGGCTGTGTCAAATCTTTTCCTGCTTTTGGGATCAGCTTAACCACCTCAGCCCCCCTGGCTTAAACACCCTTAATGACCAGGCCACTTTTTACACTTCTGCACTACACTACTTTCACCATTTATTGTTCGGTCATGCAACTTACCATCCAAATGAATTTTACCTCCTTTTCTTCTCACTAATAGAGCTTTCATTTGGTGGTATTTCATTGCTGCTGACATTTTTACTTTTTTTGTTATTAATCGAAATTTAACAAAACGACATCCATATATAAATTTTTCTCAAAATTTATTGTTCTACATGTCTTTGATAAAAAAAAAATGTTTGGGTAAAAAAAAAATGGTTTGGGTAAAAGTTATAGCGTTTACAAACTATGGTACAAAAATGTGAATTTCTGCTTTTTGAAGCAGCTCTGACTTTCTGAGCACCTGTCATGTTTCCTGAGGTTATACAATGGCCAGACAGTAGAAACACCCCACAAATGACCCCATTTCGGAAAGTAGACACCCTAAGGTATTCGCTGATGGGCATAGTGAGTTCATAGAACCTTTTATTTTTTGTCAAAAGTTAGTGGAAAATGATGATTCATTTTTTTGATTTTTTTTTCTTACAAAGTCTCATATTCCACAAACTTGTGACAAAAAATAAAAACTTCCATGAACTCACTATGCCGATCACGAAATACCTTGGGGTGTCTTCTTTCCAAAATGGGGTCATTTGTGGGGTAGTTATACTGCCCTGGCATTCTAGGGGCCCTAATGTGTGGTAGGTAGTTTGAAATCAAAATGTGTAAAAAATGACCTGTGAAATCCTAAAGGTGCTCTTTGGAATGTGGGCCCCTTTGCCCACCTAGGCTGCAAAAAAGTGTCACACATCTGGTATCGCCGTAATCAGGAGAAGTTGGGCAATGTGTTTTGGGGTGTAATTTTACATATACCCATGCTGGGTGAGAGAAATATCTCAGTCAAATGCCAACTTTGTATAAAAAAATTGCAAAAGTTGTCTTTTGCCGAGATATTTATTTATTGCTTGGGATGTATTGTTTGAAGCCAAGGCACCCAGTAAAATGTATAAGGGACTCGTCTACGCAGATGTTTTGCTCAGGGGTATACAAATCTGCAAATTTGTTGTTCAAGTGGTCTATGAGGGGCCGAATTTTGTGGAGCCGGTCAAAAGCTGGGTGGCATATGGGACGGGAGGTGGTGTTGTCGCTAAAGTGCAGGAAACGCAGGATGGCCTCAAATCGTGCCCTGGACATAGCAGCAGAGAACATGGGCATGTGATGAATTGGGTTCATGGACCAATATGACCGCAATTCATGCTTTTTGGTTAGACCCATGTTGAGGAGAAGGCCCAGAATTTTTTTTAATTCGGAAACTTGGACTGGTTTCCACCGGAAAGGCTGGGCATAATAGCTTCCCGGGTTGGCGGCTATAAATTGAGTGGCATACCGATTTGTTTCTGCCACGACTAAGTCCAAGAGCTCCGCAGTCAAGAACAGCTCAAAAAATCCCAGTGCCGAACCGATCTGAGCTGTCTCAACCCGAACTCCAGACTGGGCGGTGAACTACAGGTGCGGCTGAAGTTGGGGACTGCCAATCAGGGTTTGCCAGCACCTCAGGGACTCTAGGGGCTCTACGGGCCTGTCTGTGCGGTGGCTGCGACAGGGTAACTATTGCACGTGCCACCGTACCAGCTTCAACTGCCCTTCTGGTGCTCGCCACTTCACCATGTTGTATGGCAGTGCTGGTACTAGGTCCAGGGAGGGCTGCGCTGCTGGTGTATGCCTCACCACGTAATCCGAAAGCGCCAGCCCCACTCTGCTGCTCTTGAAGCGGATCCTGCGCAACCTGTGGTCTAGCAACAAGGGGCCGGGTACGCCTGGTGCTATCAGGGACCTCAACCTCCTCGTCCGAACTTTGGGTCAGACTGCCACTGCTTTCTACAGGTTCATATTCTGACCCGCTAGATTCGTCAGATGAGGGTTCCCATTCCTCATCCGACTGGGTCAGAAGCCTGTAGGCCTCTTCAGAAGAATACCCCCTGTTTGACATTTGGACTACTAAATTTAGGGGTATTCCCTGAGACTCCCCAAGAAAAAAAGCAAGCCTGTCTTACAAATGGGAGGCTAGCGAAGTACCGGAGGCCGCTGCGATTGATAAAAAATATCAAAACAGATTTTTTTTATCGCCGCAGCGCTTGTAAAGTGATTGTGCAGTGATCAAAAAGAAAGAAATTTTTTGTCACTGCGGCGGGGCGGGCGTGGGT
The DNA here is from genome assembly GCF_905171765.1 of Bufo bufo. NCBI lineage: Eukaryota > Metazoa > Chordata > Amphibia > Anura > Bufonidae > Bufo > Bufo bufo. Next base: position 60,705,348 of record NC_053396.1, read on the forward strand.
GAACGCACGTGTGGGCGACCGGTCAGGCCTGATCGGGCAAACACTGCGTTTTGGGTGGAGGGTGAACTAAGGTGACACTAATACTATTATAGATCTGACTGTGATCAGTTTTGATCACTTACAGATACTATAAAAGTACAAATGCTGATTAGCGATACGCTAATCAGCGAATAAGTGACTGCGGTGCGGTGGGCTGGGCGCTGACTGATGCTAACTACCTAACCAAGGGACCTAAACTATCCTAAAACCTAACAGTCAATACCAGTGGGGGGAAAAAGTGACAGTTTACACTGATCACTTTTTTCCCTTTCACTAGCGATTGACAGGGGCGATCAAGGGGTGATCAAGGGGTTAATTGGGGTGATGGGGGGTGATCTGGGGGCTAAGTGTGGTGTTGGGTGTACTCACTGTGATGTCTGCTCCTCTGCTGGAACCAATCGACCAAAAGGACCAGCAGAGGAGCAGAGAAGCCAGTTAACACCTTATATTTATAAAATAAGGTGTTAGATGGCTTGTGATTCAATTTTTTAAAAATCAGCAACCTGCCAGCGACGATCATTGGCTGGCAGGTTGCTGACTAAATACTCCTTGAACTTTTGCCGGCCCGCGATGCGCATGCACGGGCTTGCTTTGAGCGAAATCTCGCGTCTCGCGAGATGACGCGTATATGCGTGACTCTGCCTGCAGCTGCCGCCTCCGGAACGCGATCCTGCGTTAGGCGGTCCGGAGGCGGTTAATATAAGCCATATTACTGGACGGAGGTATCCTCCCCCCCTTAAGCACTGTATTAAATAGGGCAGCCAACGTAGATACTATCTCAGGTCCAATAGCCTTGTAGAATTCTGCTGGGAGCCCATCAGGGCCCAGAGACTTCCCATTTTGTAGGGTTTTTATGGTCAGCTGAATCTCAGACTCTGTTATTTCAGCATTAAGACTCTCTAACATTTCCGCCGACAGGGTTGGAAGCTTTACCCGACTTAACAGCTCACTTGCTTTCTGAGGATCATAGGGCTGTCATGACCGGCGTCACGCAAAGGGAGGGAAATGGGAAGGCCCTGTCCAAGGGAGAGGGAAAGGTGGTGAACCCTGACTCACCTTGAGGCTGGCACCTGACTGCCCTGATGTCCCTAGACGGGTTCCTCACCCGTACGCCGATCACGTGCCTAAACCCTGGCTTTCCCTAAGATGAGCCCTACGTAGTGAACGGGGCGGTGGGAACACTAGTCCGCACCACTGACACTAAAAGGAAATCACCAAGGAGAGGACAGACAACACAGACAAAACATATAATCCCAGGGGGACGACAACAGCAGGCAACAAAAGTCCAACAGGGAACCGGAGGGTAACGTTCTGGAGCAACAACCAGGGGACACAGCTACACAGCTCCAGTGGGTCAGTATAGAAGTCCAGGCAGGAAGCTCTATATCTGGCAACCAGAGAAGTAAGAGATGGGAATATAAGGAGGTTGGGATTGCTGGACAAGAAACAGCTGAGAAGAAGGAGCTACAGATCCCTGAGTGAGCCAAAAAGGGTTGCAAGGCAAACCCAGAAAGATACCATTAAGAATAAGCACTATCTTTATACATAGAGCGCGCAGCCAGCCGCTGCGACTTCCTGACCCCGGGTATAACGGAGTCAGGCGTGGCTCTTGACACCCTCGTGACAGTACCCCCCTCTCTACGAGGGGCCTCCGGACACTCAGGACTAGGTCTCTCAGGATGAGAGGCATGAAAAGCCCGAACTAACCTGTCGGCGTTTACTCAGACGCTGGAACCCACATTCTTTCCTCGGGACCGTAACCCCTCCAATGCACCAGATATTGAAGAGAGCGGCGGACCCGACGAGAATCAACAATTTTGGATATTTGAAACTCTAGATTACCATCCACAACAACAGGAGGGGGCGGCAGTGGTGACGGTTCTAGAGGTGGAACATACTTCTTGAGTAACGACTTATGGAAGACGTTATGGATTTTAAAAGTCTGAGGTAGCTCCAGGCGAAAAGCCACGGGGTTAATGATGGGTACTATTTTGTAAGGGCCAATGAACCTAGGACCCAGTTTCCAAGAGGGAATCTTTAATTTAATATTCCTAGTAGACAACCACACAGTCATTCACTCCTAGGTCCGGACCTGGCGACTGTCTCTTATCAGCCATGCATTTATATTTACCTCCCATATTTTTCAAGTTAGCTTGCACCTTCTGCCATACAGATGAAAGAGATGACGAAAACCGTTCCTCCTCAGGAACCCCAGAAGACCCCCCCTCTTTGAAAGTACAGAATTGGGGATGAAAACCATATGCACCAAGAAATGGTGACTTGCCAGTGGATTCCTGACGGCAATTATTTATGGCAAACTCGGCTAACGGTAAATATGATGACCACACCTCCTGGTTCTCAGACACAAAACACCTTAGATATGTCTCAAGGTTTTGGTTGGTACGCTCAGTCTGTCCATTCGACTGAGGATGGAAAGCCGAGGAAAAGGACAAGTGTACCCCCAAACGGGAACAAAAAGCTTTCCAAAACTTAGAAATAAACTGGGTTCCCCCGATCCAAAACAACATCGGAAGGGACCCCGTGAAGCTTCACGATTTCACTGATGAATACCTGAGCAAGAGTCTTAGCATTAGGTAGTGCGGGTAACGCAATGAAGTGTACCATTTTACTAAACCTGTCTACTACTTCCAAGATAACTGTTTTACCCGCAGACAAAGGTAAGTCAGTGATAAAATCCATTTACAGATGTGTCCATGGCCTATTGGGAATGACAAGTGGCAATAAAGACCCTGCAGGACGTGTATGAGAGACTTTCGCGTGTGGACAAGTAGAACAAGTAGACACAAAATCCATTACATCCTGACGCAACCTTGGCCACCAAAAACGACGAGACAATAGCTCCAAGGTTGCTTTACTACCCGGGTGCCCAGCAAGTGCCGAATTATGATGTTCCTTTAATAATTTGAGACGCAGGTTTAACGGTACAAACAATTTCTCTGAGGGGCAAGAGACCGGGGCGTCCCCCTGGGCCTCTAACACCTTCCCCTCCAGAACAGAGTGTACAGCAGAGACAACCACTCCTCTTTGTAGAATGGGTACCGGATCACTCACATTACCCCCTCCAGGGAAACTACGAGATAATGCATCCGCCTTAGTATTTTTTGCCCCAGGACGATAGGTAATAAAAAAGTTAAACCTGGTAAAAAATAGCGACCACCTAGCTTGTCTAGGGGTGAGACGCTTAGCTGATTCGAGGTACAGAAGGTTTTTGTGGTCTGTAATCACCGTGACGGGGTGGACTGCCCCCTCCAAAAAGTGACGCCATTCTTCAAACGCTAGTTTAATAGCCAATAGTTCCTTATTGCCAATATCATAGTTCTTCTCCGCTGCAGATAGTTTTTTAGAAAAGAAAGCACAAGGACGCCATTTGCCAGGAGACGGACCCTGAGACAGTACAGCCCCCACTCCCACCTCTGACGCATCTAATTCAACAATAAAAGGCTGGGAGATATCAGGTTGGATTAGTACAGGTGCCGAGGTAAACCTCTCTTTTAGAGAGGAAAAAGCTATTTTAGCGGCGTCAGACCATTTAGAAAAATCTGTCCCCTTCCTAGTCATGTCAGTAAGGGGTTTGACAATCAGCGAATAATTTTTAATGAACTTTCTATAGAAATTTGCGAAGCCCAAAAACCGTTGCAGTGCTTTGAGGTTCTCAGGAAGATCCCAATCTAAAATTGCCTGGACCTTCCCAGGATCCATACGGAAACCTGAAGCAGATAATAAATAACCTAGGAACTGTATTTCCTGAACGGCGAAGACACACTTTTCAATTTTCGCATATAATTTATTCGTCCGTAGTACCTGTCTGACATGCACCTCATGTGTTTTCAGATCAGACGAGTAAATTAAAATATCATCTAGGTATATCACCACAAACCTGCCGATAAGATGACTAAAAATGTCATTAACGAAATGTTGGAAGACAGCAGGAGCATTGGTCAGACCGAAAGGCATGACTAGATTTTCATAATGCCCCTCAGGGGTGTTAAAAGCTGTCTTCCACTCATCCCCTTCCTTGATACGAATCAGATTGTAGGCCCCCCTAAGATCAAGTTTGGAGAACCACCTAGCACCCGCAATCTGATTGAACAGGTCAGGAATGAGAGGAAGAGGATATGGGTCTCGGATGGTTATCCGGTTTAGTTCGCGGAAATCTAGGCAAGGACGCAGGCCCCCATCTTTCTTTTTAATGAAGAAAAACCCTGCAGCCACGGGTGAAGAAGAGGGTCTGATGTTTCCCTTAGCCAAGCTCTCGGAGATATAATCTTTCATGGCTTGTCTCTCAGGACCCGAAAGATTATATAACCTGGTCTTGGGTAATTTTGCACCGGGAATCAGGTTTACCGGGCAATCATAAGGACGGTGAGGTGGTAACTTCTGGCAACCCTTTTCAGAAAAAACGTCCTCAAAGTACGAGACAAATGTAGGTAGAGTAGCTATGGAAGCAACTAAGCAATTGCTATTTAAGCAATTTTCTCTGCACTGCTCACTCCACTCCAATATCTCCCTGGCCTGCCAATCCACCACTGGATTGTGCGCTACCAACCAGGGAAGACTTAATACCACAGGAGTGGGAAGCCCCTCCAGAACATAACATGAAAGACACTCGTTATGGTGGTCCCCTACCCGAAGGTGTAAGTTATGGACAATGTGAGTGAGGTTTCTCTGAGACAGAGGAGCAGAATCAATAGCGAATATGGGAATAGGTCTCTGTAGCGGACAGAGAGACAAACCCATAGTGCGGGCAAAATGGGCATCTACCAAATTTACCCCTGTTCCACTGTCTCGAAAGAAAGAAATAGTCTCCTTCTTAACACCAGAAACAACAGCTGCTGGCAACACAAATTGAGATCTACGAATGGAGGAAACGTATACCCCCCGGCTGACATCCTCCACATAGCCTGGGGTTAGTTGTTCCGATGGTCTTTTGTTTTTTAGAAAGGAAGGACAGACATTAATGAAATGACCCCTCCCCCCACAGAAAAAAACAAACCCCCTGTCCTCAGGAGGACGGACCTGATGAGTAGTTCCTCCTAGCTGCAAAGGCTCGTCTAGGTCCGTACAGACTAACTGCTGCTTCGGACGGGTTACCAATTGCTCAGGATTTTTCAATCTGTCCCTAAGACGTCTATCTTTTCTGATAGAAAGGGACATGACAGCATCAAGGGAAAAGGGGGTCTCATACAGCGCAAGCGCATTCTTAACCCTTTCGGATAACCCAGAGCAGAACTGACTCCTGAGGGCCGGGTCGTTCCACTGGGTATCCGTAGCCCGCCTACGAAACTCTGAGCAATACTCCTCTGCTGGCCGCTCTCCCTGTAGGAGTCTCCGTAATTTCGACTCAGCCAGGGCGACTCGGTCAGGGTCATCATATATGAGACCCAAGGCCCCAAAAAATTCATCCACTGACCGGAGAGCGTGGGAATCAGTGGGTAAAGAGAACGCCCAGGATTGCGGGTCCCCCTGAAGCAGGGAAGTAACAATCCCCACCCGCTGTTCCTCATTACCAGAGGAGTGCGGGCGCAGTTTAAAATATAACTTACAGGCCTCACGGAACGTCACAAATTTGTCCCTTCCCCCAGAAAATCTGTCAGGAAGAACAATCTTGGGTTCCGCAGCAACCTGGTTAACCATAGCAACCGCTGGGCTTGCGGTCTGCTGCAATTGCTGTTGTTGCTGGAGGACCGACGCCTTCAATCCTGCCACCTCCATAGACAGGCCTTGAAGTTGTCTTGTCAAAGCAGCAATAGGATCCATGCTGGATTCTAGATAGGCAGAAAGAAAAAGTAATTAATACATTTTTTATTTTTTTCTACCTACACAAAATAAGGGCCAGATATAATGTCCTGACCGGCGTCACGCAAAGGGAGGGAAATGGGAAGGCCCTGTCCAAGGGAGAGGGAAAGGTGGTGACCCCTGACTCACCTTGAGGCATGTCACCTGACTGCCCTGACGTCCCTAGACGGGTTCCTCACCCGTACGCCGATCACGTGCCTAAACCCTGGCTTTCCCTAAGATGAGCCCTACGTAGTGAACGGGGCGGTGGGAACACTAGTCCGCACCACTGACACTAAAAGGAAAACACCAAGGAGAGGACAGACAACACAGACAAAACATATAATCCCAGGTGGACGACAACTGCAGACAACAAAAGTCCAACAGGGATCGGGAGGGTAACATTCTGGAACAACGACCAGGGATCACAGCTACACAGCTCCAGTGGGTCAGTATAGAAGTCCAGGCAGGAAGCTCTATATCTGGCAACCAGAGAAGTGAGAGATGGGAATATAAGGAGGTTGGGATTGGTGGACAAGAAACAGCTGAGAAGAAGGAGCTACGGATCCCTGAGTGAGCCAAAAAGGGTTGCAAGGCAAACCCAGAAAGCTACCATTAAGAATCTGCACTATCTTTCTACATCCCGCTGCGACTTCCTGACCCCGGGTATAACGGAGTCAGGCGTGGCTCTTGACACCCTCGTGACAAGGGCGCATTGGAGTACATATCTACAAAGTATTTTTCCAGTATCTCTAACATCTTTTTAATATGTGAGTGTAACTCTCCCTTCTCGTCTCTTAGGGAAAATATTTGCGGACGTCTGGTATATGGACGCGAGAGATTCGCAAGCAATTTTCCTGCCTTGTTCCCAAATTTAAAGAGAGTGGCTTGTCTACTGTCGGCAAACCACTTGACTTTACCTTCCTGGTAATATTCATAGTTTGGCAGTAACCCATTGCACCTTGTTTTCTTCTGACGGTTCATTGAGATATCTTGTGTATGCTAGCCTGACCTGTTGTATAGCCTGCTCATATTTCTTTTGTACATCCCTTCTCTTCCCTATTGTATGTGACATAATCCGTCCTCTCAAGACCGCTTTTGCAGTTTCCCAAAACAATTCAGAATTTTGCTTATGAGCTTCATTATCTTAGGAGTACTCCCACCACCAACCTCTCAGTTTGTCAATGAAATCCTCATCCATCAACAAATGGCTTGGCATTCTCAAGACCTGGTCCGTACCCCTGGGGAAAGTTTCCTTCAATTCAATCCAAAGTGGAGCATGATCTGATATCAATATGTCTGCTAACTCCGTCTTGTGGATTCTTGAGACCAAATCCGGAGACACCAAAATATAGTCAATTCTGGACCAGGATTTCTGAGAAAAAGAGTAATGTGAATATTCCCTTTCAGTAGGGTGACACCTCCGCCAAATATCTATCAAATCTAAGGTTTCTAGCATCGGGGTGAGCGTATGAGAACCCTCTGGATTTTGTAAAAATCTATTATGACCCGCCTGCTTTCTGTCCTCTACACTATTTCTTACTCTATTAAAGTCACCCGCTACTATCATGGGTAGACCCTTGTCTTGCTGAACTAAATTCTCCAGGACTTGATAGAAGCTGGTTTGCGCCGAGTTAGGGGAATATATATTATATATGATCAGATGTCTACCTCCCACACTAAGTTCAACTTTCAATCTCCTCCCTTCCTTATCCGCATTATCCGATTAATGTGTATTGAAGGTTCTTGCGAAAAAGCATCATTACCCCAGCCTTCCTACCTGCTGATGAAGAACCTAAAACCTGACCCACCCAGTGTTTACGCATCCTCCAGAAGTGTTGTTCCTCCAGGTGTGTCTCCTGCAACAAAGCCACATCCGCTTTTAGCTTTTTAAGGTGTCTAAGCACCATATTTCGTTTGGTCTGAGAACGTAAACCTTTCACATTCCATGTCACTATTTTCATACTAGCATCTCAAATAAAGCTACTACTAGAGACACACCTGGAGAAAACCCAGACCGTCTATCTCTGTAAAGAAAGCATAAGTTAGCAGTAAGCAGCAGTACAAACATTTCCCAACTTAATTTCCCCCCCCCTCCCTCCCTTCCCCCTCCATGAACACAACAAACATCTATAAGCGATATCAGTCTCTTCGCATTGACTTCTCTTTTTTCGCGCATCTTCCGGAACTATCGCAATTCTGTGTCCCTATCTTCTCACAGCAGTAAAAATCAAAAAGAATCTCCTACCCTCGAAGCCCTTTGCACCTTGCGATACTTCTAAGTTTTACTTTACACCATTCGCTACCCCTCCCTACTAAATCAGGATTACAAACTCGGTTTCTCTCCCCCCCCCCATCTTCCTTATATAACAGACCCAATAAGACCTGGTATTGCAATCTACCCCTATATCAAAAGGTGTCCCAAGTCTTTTAATTATTAACCGGTAACCCACCATACAAGACAAAAGTCCTCAGGATTTTCTCTCTTCAACCTTGGGAGTCATCTACGGGCTCCATGAAAGTCGGCGACTTTCTTTGATACTGAGGATCCGAAAGTCTCTCCTTCCTGCGGTTATGAGTAGGCTCTGACAATTTTCTTTCTCTTCCTTGCCTTGACTCTTCCTCCTTGTTCTCTTCAAGTGCTCCAATGGCATCCTTCGGATTGAGGTAGGTGTCAATACATCCATCTTGGCGAAATATTCGCAACGTGGCGGGAAACAGCAGCGCAAATTAGATTTTCTTCCTGACCAAGATAGAGCATATTTGTGGGAAAGCTCTTCTGCGTCTAGTGACCTCCATCGAATAATCGCTGAAGAGGAGTATTTTCAAGCCTCTCAGCACGATCGGGTGATGAGCTCCCTTATATTTCTTCAAAATCGCCTCCTTGGCGACATAGTTTAAATATTTCGCAATGGCTTGTCTCGGTCTTGTGTTCCCCCCCTCTGCATCTGCTGATCTGGCTGGACCCAATCTATGCACTCTTTCGACCGTACATTTGCCTTGAAGTCCCAAGGCCTGGGGGAGTTCCACCTCAAAGATTTGAAGCAATTGTGACTGCGGAATATCTTCGGGTAGTCCCACCATCCGAAGATTATTTCTTCTGGATCGATTTTCCAAATCTTCCAGCTTATCTTTAAGTATCTTATTGTTCGATAGCACCTCTCGCACCTTTATTTGAGTCTGCTCCAGCTCTTCTTCCATCAGAGCTACCCTCTGCTCTAACTCAGTTATCTGAGTAGAATGTTGAGACAACTCCGTTTGTATCTGGAGGAGAGTCGCCGAAACTGTGGCTTCCAGTGTAGTTTTAATATCTGGCGCTAACAACTTTGCCACTTCCAGCACCATGGTTCGGCAAGAAACAGTAATATCTTGGTCCGGGGTCAGACTAATCTCAGGACCCTCCGGTTCCACATCAGTGCTTCTGACCAGTGCCGCTGACCTGGTAAGTCTCTGCGTCTTCTCCGCCGCCGCCATCTTGCCTTTCTGGCTTTTTGGGGTGCTGTCAGGACGCTGTCCTTACAGCAGATCAGATGAGTCTTTGAGGACTGTAGTGGACACTGAATACACTGGCCTAGCTATCAATTTCCCTATTTAAGCAGCAGCAGCTGCACTGTCCCTCCTCTCACTAACACTGCAGCTTCCGAATGAATCTAAGATGGATGCTGTCCTTGCTTTTTGATAGGAGGTGGGAGGGTCTGGGAGGGTGGGTATGCTGCTGATTGGCTGGAATGTGTCTGCTGACTGTGAGGTACAGGGTCAAAGTTTGCTCAATGATGACGTATAGGGGGCGGACTTAACATAGCATATGTTCGCCCACCGCGGCGAACAAGCGATGTTCGCCGGGAACTGTTCGCCGGCGAATAGTTCGGGACATCTCTAACTGTGACTTATGCGTTGACAGCACAGGCTGGAGATGGCAACACTGTTGTCAGCAGCTGACACGTTAAAAAAAAAACCAGATATATCAAACCCCTTAATCAGTATTTTGTGGAAACAAGTATATCGCAGCCCTCAATCAGTATTTTGTGGAAGCCGGTATATCAAACCCCTTAATCAGTATTTTGTGGAAGCAGGTATATCGCAGCCCTCAATCAGTATTTTGTGGAAGCAGGTATATCAAACCCCATAATCAATATTTGGTGGAAGCAGGTATATCATAGCCCTCAATCAGTATTTTGTGGAAGCAGGTATATCGAACCCCTTAATCAGTATTATGTGGAAGCAGGTATATTGCAGGCCTCAATCAATATTTGGTGGAAACAGGTATAACAAACCCCTTAATCTGTATTTTGTGGAAGCAGGTATATCGCAGGTCTCAAAATTCACCACAGAACGGCTAATAGGACGTACTTATATATCCTATTAATGGCTGTAGTACAATGTAACTTCACTGCAGAATGGCAATTAAGACGTATTATTTTTCCTATTAATACACCCCCCCCCCCCCCCCAAAAAAAAGTATAACAATTGTGGTAATGTGTACAGTATAGTGCTGGAAGGTGTGTATATCCCACCCAGATACCTCAGCTGGGTGAGATAACTGAAATCCAGAAAGCTGCAGTGGTTTCAGCAAAGTGTATTTTGCTAAGACAGGTTTGTCTAATTCTGTTCTGGGCTGGATTTAATTTTGACTGATGGGTAGGTTTGGTAGTGGGATCTGCCAGTCCACACCCTTCCAGTACACATATTGCCTTTAGCTGAGAAGATCACAGGTGAGGCCTGCTATAATCACAGAGGGAAAAAACAACACTCTGTGTGTGAGTGAGAGAAAGGATTTGGAAATGGAAGCCTGCAGAGGCTCTGTGTGGTCTCAGCTAGGAGGGCTGAGGGGCCACGAGGCTGTGTGAAAGCCTGAGTTTGGGGGGGCTAGCGACGTCTAAGGAAAGAGGGTCGCACAGTCTGAGTCAGGAGGACTTCTGGACCATATCCCCAAAGGTACTGGTGTAGTCACAGCCAGGAGGCTGCTGGACCATATGGCTGAGAAAAGCCGGATCGTACATTGTGTGTAAACTGTGCTCTATAGGTGAGGTAGAGACGACCTATGTATTAGGTAGTGCCTAGATGGGCAGGTGTTTAATTTGTGATGTTTATGTTTGTGCTGGTGCTGAAGTGCCAAAATAAAGCACCATTTGGACTTGAACCCCGTTGTCTGAGGAGGAATCTGTCATTGCCGCCCTGCTTGAGAGAGCGATCCCTTACAATTGGTGGAGGATATGGGCTAGTGTCCATGCTAAAAGGGCACAACGATGTTGCTAGGGGCAACAGAAAGTTAAAAGGCAGTGTTGCTAAGGGCAATGGCATGACAGAAAGAGCAGGTGCTGCTGAATGCTGTTAATCAATGTGGCATGAAATTGAGTTGGACATTTAAAGGGCCAGAAGCCCAATGTCTTGATAAATATGCTGCTTTGTTGCTGTGTTGGAGTTAAAGGGCCGGAAGCATGTTTGTCCAGTGAAGCTGCTATTCTTGCTATTCTGGACACTTTTGCTTTGTTGCAAAGAAATTATTGCAGTAAATTAAAGGGCCAGAAACCCAAGTGAAAGAGACTGCCCTGTTGAACCTTTTTTTTTTTGGTGGGGGTCACCTTGATTTCTGTGCAAATTCCATCTTCAGCTGATAAACCAGCTGATGCAGTCCCACCTGCAGCCGGACTGGGCAATGGATGATTGTTTGATCAGGAGATCTGATAAAGAAATTGAAAGATCCTGCGAGTTGGTGATGGGGGAATCCAGCTGCTGGTCATTCTAGATTCCCCCCAACAAATGTCTCGGGTTATGCCAGAGATACTGGACATTCTGAAGAGGGGGCCAGAGATGGATACCACTGTGTCTCTAACCTTTGTAACGGACTATGGCTCTGTACAGTGGGAGCTCTTGAAATGTGAGACCCTGGAAGGAGAATTTGTGCTGGGCCGAGACTTTTCAATTTTTTTGGCAGCTATGGAGTGGAGAAAGTGCTTCAAATTGTGCGGCTGGAGAATCCGAGGAAAAAGTGTGTGACTCATCATCCTAAAAAAGAACACTGGATTAAAGGTCAAGGTGTTTCCCATGGTAACCACTGCATTGAGGAGCCTTTATGTGATTGTGGCACCAGGAACCAAGGGGAGGAGGTTCCCAAGATCCAGAAGAAGGATGATGACCTCGTTGGAGATGTTCCTGGAGCACCAGCACCCTCATCTCCCGGGAGTGCCAAACCTGTGACATCAATCGGTAAGAGCATTCCTGTTATTGCTTGTGTAGCAGACAAAGTGATAGTGAACAAGGCTCTGGATGTTGGGCATGTTGTGACCAGTGCCTTACTAGCTCAGAAGCCATGAACTGTGGTGTGAGCCGGCTGCAGTCGCTACCTGCCGAGCCTGTAGGTGTTAAGACACTGGGACTAGAGACTGGGACAAAAATGTGTGACGTGGTGGATGGCAGTCTAGTCCAAGCAATGTTGGACGCAGGGAGCCAGGTGAGCCTGGTACATGCAAGCTTGGGAGCTGGGAATTATGTGTTGGACAAAAAGCTAAGTGTGATGGACATATATGGAAATATCAAAGTCTATCCTGTGGCTCTCGCTGAGTGTGTGACTCCAGCGGGAACTGGGACTTATGAACTTGGTTTTGCAAAAAGGCTCATGCATGATTTAATGTTGGGCTGTGATTTCCCCTTGTTCTAGGGGTTGTGGGGAAATGGAGACACTTCTGCAGAAAGTGACGGAACTCTCATGTACCTGTCCCTTTTAAATAAAGGTGTATGAGAGATGCATATTGAACACAATGGTTTAAGTGAAATGACCATTGAAAACAATAGTGCAGATGAGGTGCAGAGTGAATCTGGCAAGCTAATTGAAATGCATAATGAAAATGTGGAGTCATGTGAAATATGTGATGATTAGAGATGAGCGAATCGAAGTTTACAAAGTGGCATTCGATCCGAACCTTCATGGTAACGAATCACATTTTTTCCTGAAATGGCTGCTGCAGGTGTTAGGACATGGAGCAAAGAACTCTGGGAATGAGGGATCACCCACAATGCCATGCATGCAGCCAATCAGCAGCTAGCCAGCCCCTATGATGTCACAGCCCTATAAATAGCCTCAGCCATCTTGGATACAGCCATTTTCCAGTGTACTTAGTGCAGGGACAGAGGTTAGCAGTATGGCAGGCGCACCACTATGAAGTGCCTTTTGCGCTGTGGCATTAGAAGAATTTTAATGTCTCTGACTTTTAGTCTAACCAGACTGTCTATTACTCTGTAATTCCTTTAGCGCCGTTCTATGGAAACAGTAGGTTTAAAGAGCACACCGAATGCTTGAAATAACTTCTCTATTAACTTACAACTTTTCTTCATATATAACACTACCGCCTCCGCAGCAGATAGTCCATGTACATAACACGTGTTGAAAAGATATCACAAAATGGTGGTATGCATAAGATGGTGGTTCAACTGTTTAATCTTGTCATTCAACATAAAATGGTGGATATATTTCTTTCTTGAGTATCTGTACTCTTACTTTAAGTTATTTAAGCACTTTATGATCTCTCTGAGAGGTATATCTGAGGTCTAACTAATAGTTCACTTCCTGAATTTGGTCGCAATTTGCAGTATGCAGTTAGCAGTAACTATTTGCAGATTGGTTGAGTATGATCTGGTATGGTTGTATGCAATTTGGATTGCAATATGGAATTTGAATTTGGATTGTGAACTTTGCAGTTTGCAATTGATGGAACTGTAAGTAAACATACATGTAACCAGTTCAGTATACAGTTCTAATCACTATATTAACAATAGGAATTTATATAACTGTTTTAAATACCTATTTTGGCCTTTTGCTTCCATAAAACATAGCTCTTTGTGGAGTGTGTGTCTGTTCAGATACTCTCTCTTGCGAATAATGATTCCAGCAGCTCCTGCTAGGGGAGTTTCAACCGCGACAACCCCGACTGTGTCTACCGCCAGGGACAAAGTCCGATCTGCCCTGAGGAAAATGGGTCCAGGAGACAATATAGAGGCATTCCTGATGGTGTTCGAAAGAACCGCGGAGCAATATAGTCTGCCATTGGAGCAGTGGGCTGAGGTGGTGGCGCCTTTTCTGGTGGGGGACGCACAAAAGGCCTATTTTGACCTCAGCCGCGAGGAGGCCATGAGAGGCTAAAAGGTGAGGTGTTGGCCAGGTTGGGGGTAAACACCTATGTGCGAGCGCACAGGGTGTATCAGTGGGTGTTTTCCGAGTCCCGGCCCACCCGGTCACAAGCCTATGACTTACTTCACCTAGTAAAAAAATGGCTTTAGCCTGAAATGTTGAGCCCTTCTCAGATGGTTGAAAGGGTCGTGGTCGACAGCTTCGTGCGTACCCTCCCGAGAGCCATACACCGATGGGTGGGACAAGGCGATCCAGGCAACCTGGAACAACTGGTTAGCCTGGTGGAGAGGTATATGGCCACTCAGGATTTGGTGCGGGACTCTGCGGTACTACTGAAGTCACGTCAGCCCCTGTTGCTGACTCGGGTTCCTGAAAAAGGGATCCAACCTCATAAGGGGGGGAGTGGACCTCCAGTTCGTGGGAGGAATACCCTGGGGAGGAGTGAGGCTGCGGGGATCAGATGTTGGCATTGTCAGGACTGGGGACATGTGACAGCCAACTGCCCTAGGGCATCCAAACCCATGGACTGCGGGTTTGCTCGCCGGTCCTCCTTTTATGCCCAACCGGTGTATATAGCTGACCCCGTGCTGGCCGCGGACACCCCTCCGGTGTGTGATGTCGTTGTTAATGGACACTCTGTGCAGGGCCTGCTGGACTCTGGGAGCCTTGTAACTCTGGTCTATGAGTCGCTGGGAACAGAAAAACTCCCAGAAAGGCGAACCCTTACCATTGTCTGTATACATGGGGATCGCCGGGAGTATCCCACCACTAAGGTTACCCTGGCGGTGTGTGGGAAAGAGGTACCACATGTCGTAGGAGTGGGGAGACGGCTCCCTTATGCCGCAATATTGGGGAGGGACTTTCCCCTGTTCTGGACTTTGTGGCGGAACGGGTTGCCTACCTGTGGGGAAGAAAAATGTCCAGGCCCAGAGCCCGAGGACCACGAGGCAGGGGCCCCAGCCGTAGGGGTCACTGTAGGGGAGGTGGAGTGTAACCCCGATCGGTTTCCCCTAGAAGGATTGGCGGGTGAGACAGTAGAAAGTTCGTCCATTCTGGATCTGGAGGTACCCCGAGCTCCAGGATTCCACGTTATTGCGGGTTAGAGAAGGTGTGTAGGTGATCAATGGCGTTGCCCAGTGTCCCGGGGCCGATACCGTATTTCCTCACCTGGCCTATAACCAGGACCTGTTATACAGGGTAGACAAGGTGAGACAGAAGGTGGTGGAACATCTGGTGGTGCCCAGCCTTACCAGCGAATGGTCTTGTATTTAGCGCATGTGCATGTGTTGGGAGGGCATCTGGGGGTTAATAAAACTCTGGAGCGAATTTTACAATGGTTTTATTGGCCTGGGATATATGAGGAAGTCCGGAGGTTCCGTCAGTCCTGTCCAGTGTGTCAGGTTACTAGCCCCCAACCTCAGTATCGCAGTCCACTGGTGCCTATGCCCATTATAGAGGTGCCCTTCAAAAGGATTGCCATGGATCTGGTAGGCCCCATTATTAAATCAGCCCGAGGTCACCAACACACACAGTATCCAGCGGCGGTGCCATTGCGTCATACGTCGGTCAAGGTAATAGCTAAGGATCTCAAGAGTATGTTTGCCTGGGTGGGGATACCAAAGGAGATTCTGACGGACCAGGGGACACCCTTTATGTACAAAATAACAAAGGAATTGTGTAAGCTATTAAATATTAAACACCTGCACACGTCCGTCTACCATCCCCAAACCGATGGGTTAGTAGAACAGTTTAATAAGACCCTGAAGTCCATGCTAAAAAGAGTTGTGTCTAAGGACATGAGAGATTTGCCCTATGTTTTGTTTGCGGTACGGGAAGTGCCCCAGGCATCCACGGAGTTCTCGCCATTTAAGTTGTTATATTGGTGACATCCCCGTGGGCTACTGGATATCGCTAAGGAGGCATGGGAGCAACAGCCTAAGCCTCATAAAAGTGTGATAGAGCACATAGGAAAAATGCAGGACTGGATAGGGGTCGTGTTGCCGATCATCCGTGAGCATAAGGAAGTGGCACAACTGGCCCAGAGTCGGGTATATAACCGATCCGCCCGGGTAAGGACATTTCACCCTGGTGACCGTGTTCTTGTACTCGTGCCCACGGTCGAGAGTAAATTCTTGGCCCGGTGGCAAGGACCCTATGAAGTTAAGGAGAAAGTGGGCCCAGTTGATTACAGGATATACCAGCCGGGTCGGCGGAAGCCCAAACAGGTATATCATGTGAACCTACTGAAACCTTGGAGAGACAGAGAGAATTTTTTTTGGAGACAGCCTGCCCTCTTTCTGGATGGCAGGGAGTGACCCGGGGTCACCAGGGGTTCCGGAGAACGCCGCTGGGGTGACGATAGGGGACAGACTGTCGACCAAACAGGTACAAGAGGTGAGAGAATTCGTTAGTCAGAATAGGGACGTATTCTCTGACCTTCCTGGACCTACCACCTTGATCGAGCAGGACATTGTCACGAGCCCCGGGTGAAAGTCCGCCTAAGACCATACAGAGTACCGGAGGCTAGGCGACAGGCCATTTCGCAGGAGTTAAGATCGATGCTACGTCTAAGGGTCATAGTAGAGTCAAAGAGCGAGTGGGCTAGCCCGATTGTCCTTATTCCCAAACCGGATGGTTCTTTACGGTTCTGTAATGATTTTAGGAAATTAAATGAGGTATCAAAATTTGAAGCCTTTTCCATGCCTCGGGTGGACGAGTTGATAGAGCGGCTGGGAAAAGCCAGGTATTTTTTGATCCTAGATCTCACAAAAGGCTACTGGCAGGTACCTCTGACGGAGGCGGCAAAGGAGAGGACGGCCTTTGTCACCCCAGAGGGGCTTTTTCAGTATCGGGTGTTGCCTTTTGGGTTGCATGGTGCTCCGGCTATGTTCCACCGTCTGATGGATGTCGTCCTCAAGCCCCATCACCAGTATACCTCCGCGTATCTGGATGATATAGTCGTGTTCAGCCCAGACTGGGAGGGTCATTTGTCAAAACTTCAGGCAGTGATAGATTCTCTCAGGAAGGTGGGGTTGACCGTGTGAAGATATGTGTATTAGGTTGTCTGTGAAATGTACAATGTTATTTGTTGATTTGACTGTGTTTGTGGCATCTGAGCGCTGTTTGGTTATGTTAAATGTCTATGTGTACTGTAAAGGGTGGGACATTGTATATTTGAGTAGTGATGTCTGTCCTATTGTCTCCACGTGTGTATTGGCGATTTCCCTTTGTCCTGAGAGATAATTGACTTACTTCTCAATTGTCTCCAGGATAGAGGGCTCTGTAAAACCAGTCTGGGCCGGATAGCATGCTTACACCCAGGCCCCAAAAATACTTTTACTAACTTCGGAACCCCTGGTCTGATTCGTGCCCTTTTTTAATATGTTGTTCCCCTGAATGGATTGATTGTGAATATGTAATTTTTATGTGAATGTGAAGTATAGTTTTAAAGTTATATTATATGTGTAAAAACTGTATTTCTCTGCCTGTGATAATTACATTTCCCAGTGTGTAAGGTAATTGTATCACAGGCAGAGGGGAGGATTTTGTGTGGGCTGTAACCCTTGTTTTATTGGCTACTGTAAGATAATGTGTGTGTCCCTCCCCTGCATGGGAGCACGTAATAAAAAGAGCTGCATCTGGCAGCTCAGGCAGTCTTCTTCTACCCTTCATCATGTTTCGGCTGGTGTTTACATTTGGTGGAGTTCGTTACATTTGGTGGCAAGCGGAGGGATTTCGGTTCCCGAATGGATGTCCCGAACCAGAGGAAAAGTGAATGGCTCAGCAATACGAACAATTGAAAAGAACCACACTGAAAGATCTATTGGAAGCTCGAGGTATAGCAGCCAGCAACAAAAAGAGAGCTACAATAATTGCCAAATTGAGGCAGAGTGACAGAGCCAGCAGCATGGAAGGAGAAGACGCAGAGCACAGGGAGTTGGAGAAGAAACTAAGATTATTCATCAGCCTGTTGGGGCCAAATCCTGCACCGGAGGCAGTGATTCAAATCATAAATAATACCAACAGGGCTCACTTGGCGCAGGGATCCAGAACAGGATCTTTACAAGGAGACGTTTTACATTCCTCTGGAGGTACAGAGAGACGCTCATGGAAGGTAAATTATGCAGCCTTCAAATCCTTTGGGGATACAGATGTGGATATTGATGGATTTTTGCAGGATTTTGAGAGACAATGTGGGTTGGAAAATATGGAAGAAGAACGTTGGGTGGCGGTACTTAGTAGCAAACTCTCAGCAAGAGCCGCAGAAGCCTACAGAGCCGTACCTACAGTGGACAGTCAGAACTATAGTAAGGTAAAGGAGATACTGTTGGCCCGGTTTGCAGTAACACCGGAAGCATACCGAAAAAAATTCTGGGAATTAAAGAAAACTGGAAAGGACTCCTTTACGGAATGGGCTTAATTCAGACTACACAGGGCGGCACAAAATTGGATGCAGGGATGTCAAGGTACAACTTTAGAGGATGCAGTTCAACTAATGACGCTTGAGCAATTTTATAATAACCTGGACAAGGAGGTTAGACACTGGATAAGGGACAAGAAACCCAAAACTATAGAAGAGGCAGCTAAACTGGTGGATGAGTACCAAGACACCAGAAGAGCGGATCCGAGTGAGGTGAGAGTAAATCCCAAACCATTTGTTCCAGCACCCTCTTACACTCCTGCCCCCAGGCCGGCTCCGTATCAAAACCCACCAGCTCCCAGATATGCACCCAGGCTTTGTTATGGATGTAACCAGCCTGGACACATAAAGCAGCATTGCCCCAACCGCAGCCGAGGGGGATCCTCAACACCACCACCTTACCGTGGCAGTGCACACTGCTACCAATAAGACACTACTCCCGAGCATTATGAAGAACAGTGAACCACATTGTACGAGGCGAATACAGCACAAACCATGGGTGACAACCGCAACCATCACCGACAGTGGGTCACTGTTGACGGAATGGAGGCCGAAGCCCTGAGAGACACGGGGATCCAACCTCACAAGATCAGGGCGCAAGCCCGCACTAACCGTACCGTGGCAGTTCGAGTTGCAGGGGGAGCCATCCATAAACTCCCCACCGCTAAAGTCCTGCTCAACTGGGGTACGGGGAGCAAACATTTGGAGGTGGGCATCATGCAAACTTTGCCAGCTGAAGTACTTTTGGGCAACGATTTGGAGTGTCTCACGTCCCACTTAAACAACCAGTCAGCTGCGGAGAGTTACCCGGTTACCACCCGAGCACAAGCTCAGAGGAGAGAATCTGCGCACCAGGAGGAACCTCAGGTAGGACCCCTTATCCCTTCCCCACGACCCATTCCATTCTGGGACACCCCGGCAGGGTTTGAGCTATCTCAGAGGGAAGATCCCACATTAGCAGGTTATAGGAGGGGGGCAGAACAGGTCTCAGAGGAGGGGGGCGCATAGCAATTTACTTGGGAAAAGGGGCTGTTATACAGGGTAACCCAGGGGGCCGGGAGTGGAGAAACCCAGGTAGTCAAAAAGCAACTAGTGGTACCCAGGAAATTCAGGGCAGAGTTACTCAAGCTAAGCCATGATATCCCATTAGCCGGTCATTTAGAGGTTACTAAAACAAAAGACCAACTAACTCAGACTTTCTTTTGGCCAGGAATATCTCAGGACGTGAAAGGGTATTGTAGAACGTGTGAGGTATGTCAGAGGACAGGAAGGAGAGGAGATCGCAAGAGGGCACAGCTTCACCCGCTCCCCATTATTGAGGAACCTTTTAGTAGGGTAGCGGTAGATTTGGTAAGACCCCTCAGTAAATCTAGTGCTTCTGGAAAACGCTACATCCTCACCCTAGTAGATTTTGCTACTAGGTACCCGGAGGCTGTGGCGCTGTCCAATGTTGAGGCAGAAACCGTGGCGGAGGCCCTAGTCAAGATCTTTACTAGAGTAGGATTTCCTAAGGAAATATTGTCCGACAGGGGGACTCAGTACACCGCCACGTTAACCCAACAGTTATGGGAACGTTGCGGCGTAAAGCCCCTATTTAGCGCGCCTTACTACCCCCAGACGAATGGACTCTGTGACCGGTTCAATGGCACCCTTAAACAGATGCTCAGAATGTTCACGGCGTCCAATCCGCACTGGGAAAGGTTTTTACCCCATCTCCTGTTTGCCTACCGAGAAGTCCCGCAGGCGTCCACTGGGTTCTCCCCCTTCAAACTTCTTTACGGAAGAAAAGTCAGGTGACCCCTGGACCTTATAAGGGATCATTGGGAGGGCAACACAGGAGAGGAAGGAACCCCGGTCGTACAGTATGTTCTGGAGTTTAGGAACCGCTTGCAGCCCCTTACAGAATCTGTGAGGGAGCACCTGCAGGCGGCTCAGAAGCGACAGAAGTGATGGTACGATAGGGGTACCCGAGATAGAATCTTTGACATAGACCAGAAGGTACTAGTGCTGAAACCTTTTAAGAAAGATAAGCTTCAGGCCGCCTGGCAGGGCACCTTCAAGGTGGTAGAAAAGTTAAGTGACACCACCTATATAGTCAGTAAATATTCAGATGAAAGGATAAGGAGAGCCTTTCATGTGAACATGCTAAAAACGTATTTTGAACATCAGGCAGTTTGCGCACCGGCCTGTGAGGATAGTGAGGGCTTACCCTTACCGGACTTGCTCGCAGCGGGTCCCAGTACAATAGACCAAGTCCAGTTAGGCGAGGCCCTAACCCAAGAGGGAAAGAGGAGGTTTCTCAGTTGCTTCAGGGATACGGAAATATGTTTTCTACCCTACCGGTATACACCTCTGCTGCAGTTCACCGGGTGAAAATCCCTCTCAGACAACAACCATACCGTATCCCTGTAGCCGTTAGAGAGAGCATGTGGGCTGAGTTACAGGATATACTTAAGTTAGGTGTAATCGATCCATTCCAGAGTCCTTGGGCTTCTCCGGTAGTTTTAGTACCAAATCGAGACGGTACGACTCGCTTCTGTATTGATTACCGGAAGCTTAATGACCGGACCGTCACTGACGCTTACCCTAGGCCTAGGATAGATGAGCTATTGGATAGGATGGCTGGGGGACATTATCTCACTACTTTAGACCTGTGCAAAGGATATTGGCAAATCCCTCTGGAACCTACAGCCATTCCCAAGTCGACCTTCGTCACTCCATTTGGGCTATACCAATTTAAGGTTATGCCCTTTGGAATGAAGATTGCCCCGGCCACTTTTCAGAGAATGGCTGACAGACTTCTAGAGGGATTCCAGGACTTCGCATGTGCGTACATGGATGATATTGCCATCTATTGTCGCACATGGGAAGACCATCTGGAGCACGTAGCCCAGGTCTTGGAGAGAATTCAGACAGCCGGACTCACATTGAAGCCGGACAAATGCCATGTAGGTATGGCGGAAGTCCAGGACCTAGGGCACAGAGTAGGTTCAGGAAGACAGAAGCCGGACCCTGCTAAGGTGGAGGCTATTGCCAGCTGGCCCCAGCCACGTACCAAGACCCAGGTGCTAGCTTTTCTGGGAACCGCGGGGTACTATAGGAAGTTTGTCCCGGATTATAGTGCCCTGGCCAAACCCCTTACGGACTTAACTAAGAACTCCCTACCCAAACAAGTAGTTTGGTCCCCGGAGTGCGCAGAAGCGTTCCAGAAATTGAAGCTGGCTCTCAGCCAGTCACCTGTGTTGGCAGCTCCAGACTATAACAAAACTTTCCTTGTCCACACAGATGCCTCCATGTACGGGCTGGGAGCAGTATTAACCCCTTAAGGACTTAGGACGTATCGGTACGGCATGGGTCCCGAGTCCTTAAGGACCCATGACGTACCGGTACGTCATGAGTTTAAAATAGGATTGCGGCGCCCCGGGGGTTAATCCGAACGGGATGCCGGCTGAAATCATTCAGCCGGCATCCTGTCACAACGCCGAGGGGGGTCATGTGACCCCCCCGTATCGGCGATCGCAGCAAACCGCAGGTCAATTCAGACCTGTGGTTTGCTGCGCTTTTAGCCGATTCTGATCCCCGCGGTCTCTGACCGCGGGGATCAAACTTTAAAACGCCCGAAATTAAGTTTTATTAACCCCCCCTGCACCCCTGAATGATATTATGTGGGCGGGTGGTGCAGAAGGGGTGTCGCAGGCGGTGCGGGAGGTACGGGAGGCGGGCAGTGCGGCAGGCGGGATCGCGATCCCCCGCCCGCCTCCCCTTGAATAATCGTTGGCTTCTAGTGGTTATACCAGGGTGTCAGCACATTGCTGACACCCTGGTATAAACGGCTGACATCGGTGATGCGATGTCAGCCGTTTAACCCTTTCCATACCGCGATCCGTACGGACTGCTGTATGGAAAAGGTTAACAGCTCAGGGAGCTCCCTCCCTCTCCCATCGGGGGGCTGCTGTGCCTGCTGTCCATGGTGCTGAACAGATCTGTGCTAAAGGCAGAGATCTGTTCAGACAAAGTGTAAGTAAAATACAGTACAGTACAATATATATCGTACTGTACTGTATTATATAGACATCAGACCCACTGTATTTTCAAGAACCAAGTGGGTCTGGGTCAAAAAAATGAAAAAAAAAAGTGAAAAAAGTTAAGATAAAAAAAACACATTTATCACTGAATAAAAAATAAATTAAAAAAATACACTACACATATTAGGTATCGCCGCATCCGTTACGACCTGATCTATAAAACGGTCATGTTACTTTCCCCACACGGTGAACGCCATAAAAATAAAAAAATAAAAACTATGAGAAAATTGAAATTTTGCCCACCTTACTTCCCAAAAAAGGTAATAAAAGTGATAAAAAAAGTCGCATGTACGTCAAAATAGTACCAATCAAACCGTCATCTCATCCCGCAAAAATCATACCCTACCCAAGATAATCGCACAAAAACTGAAAAAACTATGGCTCTTAGACTATGGAAACACTAAAACATGATTTTTTTTGTTTCAAAAATGAAATCATTGTGTAAAACTTAAATAAATAAAAAAAAGTATACATATTAGGTATCGACGCGTCCGTATCGACCGGCTCTATAAAAATATCACATGACCTAACCCCTCAGGTGACCACCGTAAAAAAAATAAAAATAAAAACGGTGTAAAAAAAGACATTTTTTGTCATCTTACGTCACAAAAAGTGTAATAGCAAGCGATCAAAAAGTCATATGCACCCCAAAATAGTGCCAATCAAACCGTCATCTCATCCCGCAAAAAATGAGACCCTACTTAAGATAATCGCCCAAAAACTTAAAAAACTATGGCTCTTAGACTATGGAGACACTAAAACATTTTTTTTGTTTTAAAAATGAAATCATTGTGTAAAACTTACATAAATAAAAAAAATTGTATACATATTAGGTATTGCCACGTCCGTGACAACCTGCTCTATAAAATTAACAATATGTTCTAACCTGTCAGATGAATTTTGTAAATAACAAAAAATAAAAATGTGCCAAAAAATCTATTTCTTGTTACCTTACCGCACAAAAAAGTGTAATATAGAGCAACCAAAAATCATATGTACCCTAAACTAGTACCAACAAAACTGCCACCCTATCCCGTAGTTTCTAAAATGGGGTCACTTTTTTGGAGTTTCTACTCTAGGGGTGCATCAGGGGGGCTTCAAATGGGACATGGTGTCAAAATAACCAGTCCAGTAAAATCTGCCTTCCAAAAACAGTATGGCATTCCTTTCCTTCTGCGCCCTGCCGTGTGCCCGTACAGCGGTTTACGACCACATATGGGGTGTTTCTGTAAACTACAGAATCAGGGCCATAAATAATATGTTTTGTTTGGCTGTTAACCCTTGCTTTGTAAGTGGAAAAAAAATATTAAAATGGAAAATCTGCCAAAAAAGTGAAATTTTGAAATTGTATCTATATTTTCCATTAAATCTTGTGCAACACCTAAAGGGTTAACAAAGTTTGTAAAATCAGTTTTGAATACCTTGAGGGGTTTAGTTTCTTAGATGGGGTCACTTTTATGGAGTTTCTACTCTAGGGGTGCATCAGGGGGGCTTCAAATGGGACATGGTGTCAAAAAACCAGTCCAGCAAAATCTGGCTTCCAAAAACCATACGGCGCACCTTTCCCTCTACGCCCTACTGTGTGCCCGTACAGTAGTTTACGGCCACATATGGGGTGTTTCTGTAAACGGCAGAGTCAGGGCAATAAAGATACAGTCTTGTTTGGCTGTTAACCCTTGCTTTGTTAGTGGAAAAAATGGGTTAAATTGGAAAATTAGGCAAAAAAATAAAATTCTCAAATTTCATCCCCATTTGCCAATAACTCTTGTGCAACACCTAAAGGGTTAACGAAGTTTGTAAAATCAGTTTTGAGTACCTTGAGGGGTGTAGTTTATAGAATAGGGGCATTTTTGGGCGGTTTCTATTATGTAAGCCTCGCAAAGTGACTTCAGACCTGTAGTGGTCCCTAAAAATTGGGTTTTTGTAAATTTCTGAAAAATTTCAAGATTTGCTTCTAAACTTCTAAGCCTTGTAACATCCCCAAAAAATAAAATATAATTCCCAAAATGCTACAAACATGAAGTAGACATATGGGGAATGTAAAGTCATCACAATTTTTGGGGGTATTACTATGTATTACAGAAGTAGAGAAACTGAAACTTTGAAATTTGCTAATTTTTCTAAATTTTTGGTAAATATGGTATTTTTTTATGCAAAAAAATTAACTTTTTTGACCCAATTTTAGCAGTGTCATGAAGTACAATATGTTATGAAAAAACAATCTCAGAACGGCCTGGATAAGTCAAAGCGTTTTAAAGTTATTAGCACTTAAAGTGACACTGGTCAGATTTGCAAAAAATGGCCAAGTCCTTAAGGTGAAATAGGGCTGAGTCCTTAAGGGGTTAAGCCAGGTGGGGGAAGATGGGTGGGAGCACCCAGTGGCGTATCTCAGCAGGAAACTTTTACCCCGGGAGGTCAGCTACGCCACTGTGGAAAAAGAATGCTTAGCGCTGGTGTGGGCCTTAAAGAAGCTCCAACCCTATTTGTATGGTCGCCCCTTTTTGTTAATGACGGACCACAATCCGCTTGTATGGTTAAACCGTGTCTCAGGGGACAATCCAAGACTATTACGCTGGAGCCTGGCCTTACAACCGTACAATTTTAATATGCAGTACAGGCCAGGCAAACAACATGGGAATGTGGATGGATTGTCCCGTCAACCGGACTTGGACCTATAAAACTTTCGTTCCCCAGACATCTCTGAGCCAACCCGACAGGGTCTAGGCGGATCTGCCGACCCATGGACTTAGGGGGAGCCGTGTGAAGATATGTGTATTAGGTTGCCTGTGAAATGTACAATGTTATTTGTTGATTTGACTGTGTTTGTGGCATCTGAGCGCTGTTTGGATATGTTAAATGTCTATGTGTACTGTAAAGGGTGGGACATTGTATATTTGAGTAGTGATGTCTGTCCTATTGTCTCCACGTGTGTATTGGCGATTTCCCTTTGTCCTGAGAGAAAATTGACTTACTTCTCAATTGTCTCCAGGATAGAGGGCTCTGTAAAACCGGTCTGGGCCGGATAGCATGCTTACAGCCAGACCCCAAAAATACTTTTACTAACTTCGGAACCCCTGGTCTGATTCGTGCCCTTTTTTAATATTTTGTTCCCCTGAATGGATTGATTGTGAATATGTAATTTTTATGTGAATGTGATGTATAGTTTTAAAGTTATAGTATATGTGTAAAAACTGTATTTCTCTACCTGTGATAATTACATTTCCCAGTGTGTAAGGTAATTGTATCACAGGCAGAGGGGAGGATTTTGTGTGGGCTGTAACCCTTGTTTTATTGACTACTGTAAGATAATGTGTGTGTCCCTCCCCTGCATGGGAACACGTAATAAAAAGAGCTGCATCTGGCAGCTCAGGCAGTCTTCTTCTACCATTCATCATGTTTCGGCTGGTGTTTGGGTATCTGTGATCGTTGTGGGATTTATACTGTTCCTGTGGATGCTGCATGTTACTCTGAGGGATTTTACCGAATTTCATCTGAACGGACTAGGGAATTACTGCAACCAAGGTCCGTTCGGCGAAAAGCAAACAAACTACACGCTACCCCTAACAGAGTTTGTTACAGACCGCCAACCCAAAAACATGCTCGGTGGGGCTAAAGGAAGCTCGCAATTTGGGGTATGTGATTAGACGCGGAGTCGTTAGGCCCCAAGTGAATAAAGTCGAAGCAATCCGGAATCGGCCTAGGCCTCGTACGTCCAAGCAACGGTCATTTTTGGGCCTGATTGGGTATTATATGAGGTTCATTCCCCATTTTGCCACCGTGGCAGCCCCTTTAACCGGACTCTTGAATGGTAGAAAGTCAGTGATGGTCCGCTGGGGGGAGTAGGAGGCGTTCTCCCGTTTGAAGTCGGCCCTATGCGGGTCCCAGGTTCTGATGACGCCCGACTTCAAGCAGGAGTTTGTAGTTCAAACAGATGCCTTGGGAGTAGGACTAGGGGCTGTGCTTTCCCAGGAGCTCAACGGGGAAGAGCACCCCGTGGTTTTCCTAAGCGGCAAGCTTACCCCAGCAGAAACCCGGTAAACCTCAAAATAGTACCAAACCGTCATGTCATCCTGCAAAAAATGAGACCCTACATAAGAAAATCACTCAAAAGATAAAAAAAAAAATGGTTTTCAGAAAATGGCAACACAAAAACAAGATTTTTGTCTTTTCGAAAATGCTTTTACTGTGTAAAACAAAAATAAAACTAATAGACATATCAGGTATTGCCATGTCCGTAACAACCTGCTCTATTAATATATCACATGTAGAGTTGAGCGAACACCTGGATGTTCGGGTTCGAGAAGTTCGGCCGAACTTCCCGGAAATGTTCGGGTTCGGGATCCGAACCCGACCCGAACTTCCTCCCGAACCCGAACCCCATTGAAGTCAATGGGGACCCGAACTTTTGGGCACTAAAAAGGCTGTAAAACAGCCCAGGAAAGAGCTAGAGGGCTGCAAAAGGCAGCAACATGTAGGTAAATCCCCTGCAAACAAATGTGGATAGGGAAATGAATTAAAATAAAAATTAAAAAAATAATAATTAACCAATATCAATTGGACAGAGGTCCCATAGCAGAGAATCTGGCTTCACGTCAGCCGAGAATCAGTCTCTTCATGCCATAGCAAGGAATCTGGCTTCATGTCAGCAGAGAATCAGTCTCTTCATGCCATAGCAGAGAATCTGGCTTCATGTCAGCACAGAATCAGTCTTCATGTCATAGCAGAGAATCAGGCTTCACGTCACCCACCACTGGAACAGGCCACTGTCACACATTTAGGCCCCGGCACCCAGACAGAGGAGAGAGGTCCCATAACAGAGAATCTGGCCTTATGTCAGCGCAGAATCACTCTTCATGTCATAGCAGAGAATCAGGCTTCACGTCACCCACCACTGGAACAGGCCACTGTCACATATTTAGGCCCCGGCACCCAGACAGAGGAGAGAGGTCCCGTAACAGAGAATCTGGCCTTATGTCAGCACAGAATCAGTCTTCATGTCATAGCAGAGAATCAGGCTTCACGTCACCCACCACTGGAACAGGCCACTGTCACATATTTAGGCCCAGGCAGAGGAGAGAGGTCCCGTAACAGAGAATCTGGCCTTAGGACAGCACAGAAGTCAATGGGGACCCGAACTTTTGGGCACTAAAAAGGCTGTAAAACAGCCCAGGAAAGAGCTAGAGGGCTGCAAAAGGCAGCAACATGTAGGTAAATCCCCTGCAAACAAATGTGGATAGGGAAATGAATTAAAATAAAAATTAAAAAAATAAAAATTAACCAATATCAATTGGACAGAGGTCCCATAGCAGAGAATCTGGCTTCACGTCAGCCGAGAATCAGTCTCTTCATGCCATAGCAAGGAATCTGGCTTCATGTCAGCAGAGAATCAGTCTCTTCATGCCATAGCAGAGAATCTGGCTTCATGTCAGCACAGAATCAGTCTTCATGTCATAGCAGAGAATCAGGCTTCACGTCACCCACCACTGGAACAGGCCACTGTCACACATTTAGGCCCCGGCACCCAGACAGAGGAGAGAGGTCCCATAACAGAGAATCTGGCCTTATGTCAGCGCAGAATCAGTCTTCATGTCATAGCAGAGAATCAGGCTTCACGTCACCCACCACTGGAACAGGCCACTGTCACATATTTAGGCCCCGGCACCCAGACAGAGGAGAGAGGTCCCATAACAGAGAATCTGGCCTTATGTCAGCGCAGAATCAGTCTTCATGTCATAGCAGAGAATTAGGCTTCACGTCACCCACCACTGGAACAGGCCACTGTCACATATTTAGGCCCCGGCACCCAGACAGAGGAGAGAGGTCCCGTAACAGAGAATCTGGCCTTATGTCAGCACAGAATCAGTCTTCATGTCATAGCAGAGAATCAGGCTTTACGTCACCCACCACTGGAACAGGCCACTGTCACATATTTAGGCCCAGGCACCCAGGCAGAGGAGAGAGGTCCCGTAACAGAGAATCTGGCCTTATGTCAGCACAGAATCAGTCTTCATGTCATAGCAGAGAATCAGGCTTCACGTCACCCACCACTGGAACAGGCCACTGTCACATATTTAGGCCCAGGCAGAGGAGAGAGGTCCCGTAACAGAGAATCTGGCCTTAGGACAGCACAGAAGTCAATGGGGACCCGAACTTTTGGGCACTAAAAAGGCTGTAAAACAGCCCAGGAAAGAGCTAGAGGGCTGCAAAAGGCAGCAACATGTAGGTAAATCCCCTGCAAACAAATGTGGATAGGGAAATGAATTAAAATAAAAATTAAAAAAATAAAAATTAACCAATATCAATTGGACAGAGGTCCCATAGCAGAGAATCTGGCTTCACGTCAGCCGAGAATCAGTCTCTTCATGCCATAGCAAGGAATCTGGCTTCATGTCAGCAGAGAATCAGTCTCTTCATGCCATAGCAGAGAATCTGGCTTCATGTCAGCACAGAATCAGTCTTCATGTCATAGCAGAGAATCAGGCTTCACGTCACCCACCACTGGAACAGGCCACTGTCACACATTTAGGCCCCGGCACCCAGACAGAGGAGAGAGGTCCCATAACAGAGAATCTGGCCTTATGTCAGCGCAGAATCAGTCTTCATGTCATAGCAGAGAATCAGGCTTCACGTCACCCACCACTGGAACAGGCCACTGTCACATATTTAGGCCCCGGCACCCAGACAGAGGAGAGAGGTCCCATAACAGAGAATCTGGCCTTATGTCAGCGCAGAATCAGTCTTCATGTCATAGCAGAGAATTAGGCTTCACGTCACCCACCACTGGAACAGGCCACTGTCACATATTTAGGCCCCGGCACCCAGACAGAGGAGAGAGGTCCCGTAACAGAGAATCTGGCCTTATGTCAGCACAGAATCAGTCTTCATGTCATAGCAGAGAATCAGGCTTTACGTCACCCACCACTGGAACAGGCCACTGTCACATATTTAGGCCCAGGCACCCAGGCAGAGGAGAGAGGTCCCGTAACAGAGAATCTGGCCTTATGTCAGCACAGAATCAGTCTTCATGTCATAGCAGAGAATCAGGCTTCACGTCACCCACCACTGGAACAGGCCACTGTCACATATTTAGGCCCAGGCAGAGGAGAGAGGTCCCGTAACAGAGAATCTGGCCTTAGGACAGCACAGAATCAGTCTTCATATCGTAGCAGAGAATCAGGCTTCACGTCACCCACCACTGGAACAGGCCACTGTCACATATTTAGGCCCCGGCACCCAGACAGAGGAGAGAGGTCCCGTAACAGAGAATCTGGCCTTATGTCAGCACAGAATCAGTCTTAATGTCATAGCAGAGAATCAGGCTTCACGTCACCCACCACTGGAACAGGCCACTGTCACATATTTAGGCCCAGGCACCCAGGCAGAGGAGAGAGGTCCCGTAACAGAGAATCTGGCCTTATGTCTGCACGGAATCAGTCATCATGTCATAGCAGAAAATCAGGCTTCACGTCACCCACCACTGGAACAGGCCACTGTCACACATTTAGGCCCCGGCACCCAGACAGAGGAGAGAGGTCCCGTAACAGAGAATCTGGCCTTATGTCAGCGCAGAATCAGTCTTCATGTCATAGCAGAGAATCAGGCTTCACGTCACCCACCACTGGAACAGGCCAATGTCACATATTTAGGCCCCGGCACCCAGACAGAGGAGAGAGAGTCCGTAACAGAGAATCTGGCCATATGTCAGCACAGAATCAGTCTTCATGTCATAGCAGAGAATCAGGCTTCACGTCACCCACCACTGGAACAGGCCACTGTCACATATTTAGGCCCAGGCACCCAGTCAGAGGAGAGAGGTCCCATAACAGAGAATCTGGCCTTATGTCAGCACAGAATCAGTCTTCATGTCATAGCAGAGAATCAGGCTTTACGTCACCCACCACTGGAACAGGCCACTGTCACACATTTAGGCCCCGGCACCCAGACAGAGGAGAGAGGTCCCGTAACAGAGAATCTGGCCTTATGTCAGCGCAGAATCAGTCTTCATGTCATAGCAGAGAATCAGGCTTCACGTCACCTACCACTGGAACAGGCCACTGTCACACATTTAGGCCCCGGCACCCAAACAGAGGAGAGGTTCATTCAACTTTGGGTTGCCCCGCAATATAATGGTAAAATGAAAATAAAAATAGGATTGAATGAGGAAGTGCCCTGGAGTACAATAATATATTGTTAAGGGGAGGTAGTTAATATCTAATCTGCACAAGGGATGGACAGGTCCTGTGGGATCCATGCCTGGTTCATTTTTATGAACGTCAGCTTGTCCACATTAGCTGTAGACAGGCGGCTGTGTTTGTCTGTAATGACGCCCCCTGCCGCGCTGAATACACGTTCAGACAAGGCATAAAAGGCTAGCTCTGGCCACGTGGACAATTTGGAGACCCAGAAGTTGAATGGGCTCGAACCATCAGTCAGTACGTGGAGGGGTGTGCACAGGTCCTGTTCCACCATGTTAGTGAAATGTTGCCTCCTGCTAACACGTTCCGTATCAGGTGGTGGTGCAGTTAGCTGTAGCGTGGTGACAAAACTTTTCCACATCTCTGCCATGCTAACCCTGCCCTCAGAGGAGCTGGCCGTGACACAGCTGCGTTGGCGACCTCTTGCTCCTCCCCTGCCTTCGCCTTGGGCTTCCACTGGTTCCCCTGTGACATTTGGGAATGCTCTCAGTAGCGCGTCTACCAACGTGCGCTTGTACTCGCGCATCTTACTATCACGCTCCAGTGTAGGAAGTAAGGTGGTCACATTGTCTTTGTAAAGGGGATCCAGCAGGGTGGCAACCCAGTAGTCCGCACACGTTAAAATGTGGGCAACTCTGTGGTCGATGCGCAAGCACTGCAGCATGTAGTCGCTCATGTGTGCCAGGGTGCCCAGAGGTAAGGACAAGCTGTCCTCTGTGGGAGGCGTATCGTCATCGTCCTGTGTTTCCCCCCAGCCACGCACCAGTGATGGGCCCGAGCTGCTTTGGGTGCCACCCCGCTGTGAACATGCTTCATCCTCATCCTCCTCCACCTCCTCCTCATCCTCGTCCTCCTCGTCCTCCAGTAGTGGGCCCTGTCTGGCCACATTTGTACCTGGCCTCTGGTGTTGCAAAAAACCTCCCTCTGAGTCACTTCGAAGAGACTGGCCTGAAAGTGCTAAAAATGACCCCTCTTCCTCCTCTTCCTCCTGGGCCACCTCCTCTTCCATCATCGTCCTAAGTGTTTTCTCAAGGAGACATAGAAGTGGTATTGTAATGCTGATAACGGCGTCATCGCCACTGGCCATGTTGGTAGAGTACTCGAAACAGCGCAACAGGGCACACAGGTCTCGCATGGAGGCCCAGTCATTGGTGGTGAAGTGGTGCTGTTCCGCAGTGTGACTGACCCGTGCGTGCAGCAGCTGAAACTCCACTATGGCCTGCTGCTGCTCGCACAGTCTGTCCAGCATGTGCAAGGTGGAGTTCCACCTGGTGGGCACATCGCATATGAGGCGGTGAGCGGGAAGGCTGAAGTTACGCTGTAGCGCAGACAGGCGTGCAGCAGCAGGGTGTGAACCGCGGAAGCACGAACAGACGGCCCGCACTTTATGCAGAAGCTCTGACATGTCGGGGTAGTTGCGAATGAACTTCTGCACCACCAAATTCAGCACATGCGCCAGGCAAGGGATGTGCGTCAAACCGGCTAGTCCCAGAGCTGCAACGAGATTTCGCCCATTATCGCACACCACCAGGCCGGGCTTGAGGCTCACCGGCAGCAACCACTCGTCGGTCTGTTGTTCTATACCCCACCACAACTCCTGTGCGGTGTGGGGCCTGTCCCCCAAACATATGAGTTTCAGAACAGCCTGCTTACGTTTACCCCGGGCTGTGCTGAAGTTGGTGGTGAAGGTGTGTGGCTGACTGGATGAGCAGGTGGAAGAAGAGGAGGAGGAAGCTGAGTAGGAGGAGGAGGAGACAGGAGGCAAAGAATGTTATCCTGCGATCCTTGGCGGCGGAAGGATGTGCGCCAAACAGCTCTCCGCCTGGGGCCCAGCCACCACTACATTTACCCAGTGTGCAGTTAGTGAGATATAGCGTCCCTGGCCGTGCTTACTGGTCCACGTATCTGTGGTTAGGTGGACCTTGCCACAGATGGCGTTGCGCAGTGCACACTTGATTTTATCGGACACTTGGTTGTGCAGGGAAGGCACGGCTCTCTTGGAGAAGTAGTGCCGGCTGGGAACAACATACTGTGGGACAGCAAGCGACATGAGCTGTTTGAAGCTGTCTGTGTCCACCAGCCTAAATGACAGCATTTCATAGGCCAGTAGTTTAGAAATGCTGGCATTCAGGGCCAGGGATCGAGGGTGGCTAGGTGGGAATTTACGCTTTCTCTCAAATGTTTGTGAGATGGAGAGCTGAACGCTGCCGTGTGACATGGTTGAGATGCTTGGTGACGCAGGTGGTGGTGTTGGTGGTACATCCCATGTTTGCTGGGCGGCAGGTGCCAACGTTCCTCCAGAGGCGGAGGAAGAGGCCGAGGCGGCGGCAGCAGCAGAAGAGGCCGAGGCGGCAGCAGCAGAAGAGGTAGCAGGGGGAACCTGAGTGACTTCTTTGTTTTTAAGGTGTTTACTCCACTGCAGTTCATGCTTTGCATGCAGGTGGCTGGTCATGCAGGTTGTGCTAAGGTTCAGAACATTAATGCCTCGCTTCAGGCTCTGATGGCACAGCGTGAAAACCACTCGGGTCTTGTCGTCAGCACATTGTTTAAAGAAGTGCCATGCCAGGGAACTCCTTGAAGCTGCCTTTGGGGTGCTCGGTCCCAGATGGCGGCGGTCAGTAGCAGGCGGAGTCTCTTGGCTGCGGGTGTTCTGATTTTGCCCACTGCTCCATCTTTTGCCACGCTGTTGGCTCGGTCTCACCACTGCCTCTTCCTCCGAACTGTGAAAGTCAGTGGCACGACCTTCATTCCATGTGGGGTCTAGGACCTCATCGTCCCCTGCATCGTCTTCCACCCAGTCTTGATCCCTGACCTCCTGTTCAGTCTGCACACTGCAGAAAGACGCAGCAGTTGGCACCTGTGTTTCGTCATCATCAGAGACGTGCTGAGGTGGTATTCCCATGTCCTCATCATCAAGAAACATAAGTGGTTGTGCGTTTTATTGCATTCTATCTCTTCCACCCCTGGGGAAGGGCTAGGTGGATGCCCTTGGGAAACCCTGGCAGCAGAGTCTTCAAACAGCATAAGAGACTGCTGCATAACTTGAGGCTCAGACAGTTTCCCTGATATGCATAGGGGGTGATGTGACAGACTGATGGGCTTGGTTTTCATGCGCTTTTATGCAGAAGACTGGGTGGGAGATAATGTGAACGTGCTGGATGCACTGTCGGCCACCCAATTGACTAATGCCTGTACCTGCTCAGGCCTTACCATCCTTAGAACGGCATTGGGCCCCACCAAATATCGCTGTAAATTCTGCTGGCTACTGGGACCTGAGGTAGTTGGTTCACTAGGACGTGTGGCTGTGGCAGAACGGCCACGTCCTCTCCCAGCACCAGAGGGTCCACTAACACCACCACGACCATGTCCACGTCCGCGTCCGCGTCCCTTAATAGATGTTTTCCTCATTGTTCCCGTTCACCACAATTTTGAAAATGGCAAATTTGGGAATAGTTTTTCAACCCAGAACAAAAACTGCTTTTACGGTCACTACAAATAATTTGACCAGCTCAAACAGTACAGATTTGGTTGAATAGAAATGTGAGGCCTATTTTTTTTTGCGCTGTGTGACAGGTATACGTTTAATCACAGAATTAGACTTGTATCTGCATGGTAGCGTGTGTGTTATGTTTTTTTGAATGACACTATCAGCACCTTGAATCTAAGATATCCTTTTTGGGATAGATTTCAAGTAGGCCTCATATAGCATAAACTACTTATTTTGAGAATGTCAAATTTGGGAATAGTTTTTCAACCCAGAACAAAAACTGTGCTTTTACGGTCACTACAAATAACTTGACCAGCTAAAACAGTACAGATTTGGTTACTATAGAAATGTCAGGTCTATTTTTTAGGCGCTGGGTGACAGGCTCAACTTGCCCACACTATTGATGGTTAAATGCACTTGGGTGACACAGGCTCAGCCTGCACCTGATGTAGTATATGGCCAAAAATTAACCACACTGTTGATGGTTAAATGCACTTGGGTGACACAGGCTCAGCCTGCACCTGATGTAGTATATGGCCAAAAAATAACCACACTGTTGATGGTTAAATGCACTTGGGTGACACAGGCTCAGCCTGCACCTGATGTAGTATATGGCCAAAAAATAACCAGACTGTTGATGGTTAAATGCACTTCGGTGACACAGGCTCAGCCTGCAGCTGATGTAGGATATAGCAAAAAATAACCACACTATTGATGGTTAAAAGTACTTGGTGGTAGCTTTTGCTGGCGCACCACAAGCCACAAAATGGCCGCCGATCACCCCAGAAAAAAGTGATCTAAAAACGCTTTGGGCAGCCTAAAAAAAGTGAGCAAGTCGATATTAGCACTTCAATGATCCACAGCTGGAGATCGATCACAGAATGAAGTCTTTTGGAGGAGTTAATCTGCCTAATCTCGCCCTAACGTCGCAGCAGCAACCTCTTCCTATGCTTGAATTAGCAGAGTGACGTGCAGCGCTACGTGACCCAAGCTTATATAGAGGCTGGGTCACATGCTGCACTGGCCAATCATAGCCGGTTAACAAAATTTGTAACATCAGTTTTTGAATAATTTGAGGGGTGTACTTTCTAAAATGGGGTAATTTATGGGTGGTTTCCATTACGTAAGCCCCACAAAATCAGTTTATAACTGTATTGGTGCTTAAAAAAATTGTTTTGAAATTTTTCTTAAAAATTGGAACAAAATTGCTTCTAAAATACTAAGCCTTGTAATGTCCTAAGAAAATAAAATGACATTTACAAAATGATGCCAATATAAAGTAGACATATGGGAAATGATGACTGATAACTTGGGTGCTCGTGTCAAACACCTCGGGATATGGAAGTCAAAGGGAGAACCCGAGTATTAAACCAGGCACCCCCTGCTCTGAAGAGGGGAGGGTGTCTGGTTCACATGAAAAGGTCAGAAATTGATAGAAACACCACTGAAATACAGGGTGGGCCATTTATATGGATACACCTTAATAAAATGGGAATGGTTGGTGATATTAACTTCCTGTTTGTGGCACATTAGTATATGTGAGGGGGGAAACTTTTCAAGATGGGTGGTGACCATGTCGGCCATTTTAAAGTCGGCCATTTTGAATCCAAATTTTCTTTTTTTCAATAGGAAGAGGGTCATGTGGCACATCTTGTATCTTCACAGCATAGACGATTGCCTTCAGATGATACGAGATGTGCAGCACCTGAAACTACGGATACTGGAAGTCTGTGCTAGCATTTCTCCTGCGGTGTTGCTATCAGTGTGTGAAGAGTGGGAGAAGAGGGTTGCATTGACAATCCAACACAATGGGCAGCACATTGAACACATTTTATAAGTGGTCAGAAACTTGTAAATAACTCATGAAAGAATAACGTTACGTTAAAACCAAGCACACCATTGTTTTTCTTGTGAAATTCCCAATATGTTTGATGTGTCACATGACCCTCTTCCTATTGAAAAAACAAAAGTTGGATTCAAAATGGCCAACTTCAAAATGGCCGCCATGGTCACCACCCATCTTGAAAAGTTTCCCCCCTCACATATACTAATGTGCCACAAACAGGAAGTTAATATCACCAACCATTCCCATTTTATTAAGGTGTATCCATATAAATGGCCCACCCTGTAGTTCTGGAACAGCATGGGGAGGATGTCTGGATGCATCTTGGACTCCCAGGTCGCTGCTGGGAACGATGTTGTCCAAGGAGTATGAACCAAACCGAAGATAAAATCTATTTTAGAGGAAAAATTGTTAGGAAACATTCTTTCCTGTATATTTACTTATTTACTTCACCTGTATAAAGTGCAAGTGCTTCCAAAAATTACAAAGAAAAGGCACTCCAATACAACCTGTATATCACATAATGGAGGGCCTCATTCACATTGTGGTGCAATTGTTCTGGTAGTGGGACTTCTACACTCATAAAGCCTAAGCACTAAGTGAAAGGGCTTCCAAAAATTACAAGGAACCGGCACTCCAATGCACCCTTTATTACACATAAAGGAGGGTATCATACACCCTTGAAAAATTATGATTGATAGCCTGCTTGGTGACCCTCAAAAACATTAGGAGCAAGGGCCTGCTGGTGACCCTTTAAAACATTACGGGCGAGAGCCTGCTGCTGAGTAGAGATGTCCCGGACTATTCGCCCGCGAACAGTTCCCGGCGAACATCGCTTGTTCGCGTTCACCGCGGCGGGCGAACATATGCAATGTTCGGTCCGCCCCTTATACGTCATCATTGAGCAAACTTTGACCCTGTACCTCACAGTCAACAGACACATTCCAGCGAATCAGCATACCCTCCCTCCCAGACCCTCCCAGCTCCTATCATAAAGCAAGGACAGCATCCATCTTAGATTCATTCTGAAGCTGCAGTGTTAGTTAGAGCAGGGAGAGTGCTGCTGCTGCTGCTGAATTAATAGGGAAATCGTTAGCTAGGCCAGTGTTCTGTGTCCACTCCAGTCCTCAAAGACTCATCTGCTGTAAGGACAGCATCCTGACAGCACCCCAAAAAGCCCTTTTTAGGGCAGGTACATCAGTCTGCTTTTATTTTATCTATATATATATATATTGCAGTTGCCTGCTTGTGTGTGAGAGGCCACAGGCCCACAGACTGTACTGTGTGCACACCACTCATATCGGGTGGCACAGTACCTTGCAGATAAAAAAGTCATTAAATTTTTACCCATTAATATAATTGCAGTTTCCTGCCAGTGTGTATCAGGCCCACAGACTGTACTGTGCCCGCTGCCAGTGCCCACCACTCATATCGGGTGGCACAGTACCTTGCAGATAAAAAAGTCATTTAATTTTTACCCTTTAATATAATTGCAGTTGCCTGCCAGTGTGTGTCAGGCCCACTGACTGTACTGTGCCCACTGCCAGTGCCCAGCACTCATATCGGGTGGCACAGTACCTTGCAGATAAAAAAGTAATTTAATTTTTTATCTGTAATATAATTGCAGTTGCCTGCCAGTGAGTGTCAGGCCCACAGACTGTACTATGCCCACTGCCCACCACTCATATAGGGTGGCACAGCACCTTGCAGATAAAAAAGTCATTACATTTTTTCTCTGTAATATAATTGCAGTTGCCTGCCAGTGTGTGTCAGGCCCACAGACTGTACTGTGCCCACTGCCCACCACTCATATAGGGTGGCACAGCACCTTGCAGATAAAAAAAGTCATTACATTTTTTCTCTGTAATATAATTGCAGTTGCCTGCCAGTGTGTGTCAGGCCCACAGACTGTACTGTGCCCACTGCCCACCACTCATATAGGGTGGCACAGCACCTTGCAGATAAAAAAAGTCATTACATTTTTCCTCTGTAATATAATTGCAATTGCCTGCCAGTGAGTGTCAGGCCCACAGACTGTACTGTGCCCACTGTCCACCACTCATATAGGGTGGCACAGCACCTTGCAGATAAAAAAGTCATTACATTTTTTTCTCTGTAATATAATTGCAGTTGTCTGCCAGTGTGGGTCAGGCCCACAGACTGTACTGTGCCCACTGCCAGTGCCCACCACTCATATCGGGTGGCACAGTACCTTGCAGATAAAAAAGTAATTTAATTTTTTATCTGTAATATAATTGCAGTTGCCTGCCAGTGAGTGTCAGGCCCACAGACTGTACTATGCCCACTGCCCACCACTCATATAGGGTGGAACAGCACCTTGCAGATAAAAAAGTCATTACATTTTTTCTCTGTAATATAATTGCAGTTGCCTGCCAGTGTGTGTCAGGCCCACAGACTGTACTGTGCCCACTGCCCACCACTCATATAGGGTGGCACAGCACCTTGCAGATAAAAAAGTCATTACATTTTTCCTCTGTAATATAATTGCAATTGCCTGCCGGTGAGTGTCAGGCCCACAGACTGTACTGTGCCCACTGTCCACCACTCATATAGGGTGGCACAGCACCTTGCAGATAAAAAAGTCATTAAATTTTTTTCTCTGTAATATAATTGCAGTTGTCTGCCAGTGTGGGTCAGGCCCACAGACTGTACTGTGCCCACTGCCCACCACTCATATAGGGTGGCACAGTACCTTGCACGCATAGTACCACTAATCTAAAAAAAAATGACAGGCAGAGGCAGGCCACCCCGCAGGGGCCTTCGTGGTCATGGTGCTGTGATTTCCTTTGGCCCTAGAATAATGCCCAGTGTTCAGAGGCCATGTACCCTGAACTCGAAAAATTCTGAGGACATAGTTGACTGGATTACACAGGACACCCAATCTTCTACAGCTTCCGCTCGGAACCTTGACGCACCATCCTCCTCCAGCTCAGCTTCGGGCACCTCTCAAGTTACCACTCGCCCGCCGCCACCACCAACACTAGCACCACAGCCGCTTCACTTGAGTTATTTACACATCAGTTGGAAGAAATGAGTGATGCACAACCATTATTGCCAGGGGATGTAGATAACAGGGATATGTCAGTCAGGCAGCATTACACACATGGACATACAGTGTGATGATGATGATGTTGTACCCGCTGCTGCTTCCTTTGCTGAGTTGTCAGATACGAATGAAGCGGTTGATGATGACGATGTGTCCGTGGATGTCACATGGGTGCCCGCTCGAAGAGAAGAAGAACAGGGGGAAAGTTCAGATAGGGAGACAGAGAGGAGGAAGAGACGAGTTGGAAGCAGGGGGAGGTCGTCGCAAGGAGCTAGTGGCACAGTCAGACAGCATGTATCGGCACCCGGGGTCAGCCAGACAGTACGCCAATCAACACATGCTGTTGCCACCACCAGAATGCTGTCATTGCAAAGCTCAGCAGTGTGGCATTTTGTGTGTCTGCCTCTGATAACAGAGATGCCATTTGCAACCTGTGCCAAAAGAAACTGAGTCGTGGGAAGTCCAACACCCACCTAGGTACAACTGCTTTGCGAAGGCACATGATCTCACATCACAAACGCCTATGGGATGAACACATGATGAGTACAAGCAGCACACAAACTCAAAGCCACCATCCTCCTCATGGTCCAGCATCTTCAGCCACGTCAACCACTGCTGTCCTCCTTGCCCCCTCTCAACCACTCGCCACTCCGCCTCTCACCTTTAGCAGTTCCTGCTCATCTGCCCACAGTCAGGTGTCTGTCAAGGAAATGTTTGAGCATAAGAAGCCAATGTCACAGAGTCACCCCTTTGCCCAGCGTCTGACAGCTGGCTTGTCGGAACTCTTAGCCCGCCAGCTTTTACTATACAAGCTGGTGGAGTCTGAGGCCTTCAAAAAATTTGTAGCTATTAGGTACCCGGCCGAAATTTTTTTTCACAAAAGGCAATCCCCAACCTGTATTCTATTGTGGAAAAGGAAGTCATGGCATGTCTGGCACACAGTGTTGGGGCAAGGGTCCATCTGACCACTGATACCTGGTCTGCAAAGCACGGTAAGGGCAGGTATATCACGTACACTGCGCATTGGGTAAACCTGCTGACGGCTGCCAAGCATGGAATGCGTGGCTCTGCAGAGGAGTTGGTGACACCGCCACGACTTGCAGGCAGGCCTGCTGCCACCTCCTCTACTACTCCTACTCCATCTTCTTCGCTAACCTCCTCGGCTGAGTCCTCTTCTGCTGCTGCGTCTTGCTCCACATCAACTGCACCCTCCCAGCTCCCCAGGGGCTATTCCACATCCCGGATACGACAGTGTCACGCCGTCTTAGGGTTGACTTGCCTGAAAGCAGAGAGTCACACCGGACCAGCACTCCTGTCCGCCCTGAACGCACAGGTGGATCAGTGGCTGACCCCACACCAACTGGAGATCGGCAAAGTGGTGTGTGACAACGGAAGCAATTTGTTGGCGGCATTGAATTTGGGCAAGTTGACACATGTGCCGTGCATGGCACATGTGTTGAATCTGAACGTACAACGCTTTGTGCATAAATATCCAGGCTTACAGGACGTCCTCAAGCAGGCCAGGAAGGTGTGTGTCCATTTCAGGCGTTCCTACACGGCCATGGTGCACTTTTCCGATATTCAGCGGCGAAACAACATGCCAGTGAGGCGCTTGATTTGCGACAGCCCGACATGTCGGAATTCAACACTCCTAATGTTCGACCGCCTGCTCCAACAAGAAAAAGCCGTCAACGAGTATTTGTATGACCGGGGTGCTAGGACAGACTCTGCGGAGCTGGGTATTTTTTTGCCACGTTACTGGACGCTCATGCGCAATGCCTGTAGGCTCATGCGTCCTTTTGAGGAGGTGACAAACCTAGTCAGTCGCACCGAAGGCACTATCAGCGACATCATACCATTTGTTTTCTTCCTGGAGCGTTGTCACAGTCGTTACCTCTGGCTGTGACCTTCTGTCTATGCTCTCGCTGCAGCTCCGTTCCTGTGTGTCATTTGTGGTTCTTTATGGGTTAACTACCCTGTGTGTCTATTAGGAGTTAATCCTCTCTGTCTGCTCCATGGGTGTGGCCTCTCTGCTGCACCCATGGAACCTGTATATAAGGCTGAGGTTTCCTCAGTTCTGTGTCAGCTCTCCTGGTGTGTGTTGTCTTGTCCTGCTCCTGGTTTGTACTCTCCCCCATGCTGCTGACCCATGGGATCCGTGTCTGTCTGTCTGTGCTCTGTGGGTTTCCCTACTTGTTTATTGACATCCTCTTTCCTGTCCTCTTTCCTGTCTTTCTGTTATCTGTTCTGCCAGTTATGTTTTAGTTACTTTGTGTGTATTCATATGTCTGTGTTCAGCAAGCCTTTGCAGCAGAGTGGCATGCGCAAGGCCATGCAGTTTACTACTGGTGGAGCAAGTCCTTCTCTGCTCATTGCCACTCCTGCTCCCTTGCGTGAACTCCTGCTTGTATTATTAGTTGCCCTGTTTTGTATTTGCCTGTCTGTTATGTTTGCCTATGTGCCATCGGTACCTTCTGGTACCTGTTGTCCATTCGTTCCTGCTGTCACTGTCTAGTTCACGCTCCAGAGTGGACCCTGGCAACTTTCTGCGGCAAAGCCTAACCCTACCTTCTGGGGCCCTAGTGAATACCAGGAGTTGCTTAGTCACGCCCCTCTGGAGTATTACTAGACAGTGGCGAAGTGGGGGTTTTCTCCCACTGTGCTGACGGTACATAGAGCTCATGTTTTGTCTGTGCTGCCTTCCCGTTCTCTGTTTGTGCAATAAACTCTTATGTGTCTGTACCTGATTTCCGTTTGTTTATTGCTTGACGACGTGGTGGTCTCTCCTGGGTCTCTCCTGCGAAGAGTGCTGGATCAGGCCGTAGATGAGCGTGAAGAGGAAGAGGAAGAGTTGTGGTCACCATCACCACCAGAAACAGCCTTATCATCGTTTTGCTGGACCTGCGGCAACGCTGGAAGAGGAGTCTGAGGAAGAGGACTCAGAGGAGGAATGTGGCTTTGAGGAGGAGGAAGACCAACCACAGCGGGCATCCCAGGGTGCTCGTTATCACCTATCTGGTACCCGTGGTGTTGTAGGTGGCTGGGGGGAAGAACAGACCTTCAATGACCTCAGTGAGGACGAGGAACGGGACATGAGTAGCTGGGCATCCAACCTTGTACAAACGGGGACCCTCGTATAAAAAGGCTGAAGGAGAACGACCTGTTCTGTGTGGCCACGCTACTAGACCCCCGGTATAAGCAGAAAATGGCTGAAATGTTACCGAATTACCGGAAGTCGGAAAGGATGCAGCAGTTCCAAAACAAGTTAAAAAGTATGCTTTACACAGCGTATAAGGGTAATGTCACAGCACAACGGGAATCTAACAGGGGAAGAGGTGAAAGTAATCCTCCTCCTACCACGACCACGCCGGCAATGACAGGACGCTTTACAGACGTGTTGTTGATGGAGGACATGCAGAGCTTTTTAAGTCCTACGCATCTCCACAGCCCTTCGGGGTCCACCCTCAGAGAACTCAACCGACAGGTAGCAGACTACCTCGCCTTAACTGCAGATATCGACACTCTGAGGAGCGATGAACCCCTTGACTACTGGGTGTGCAGGCTTGACCTGTGGCCTGAGCTATCCCAATTTGCGATAGAACTTCTGGCCTGCCCCGCTTCAAGTGTAATAGAAAGTACCTTCAGCGCAGCAGGAGGTATTGTCACTGAGAAGAGAAGTCGCCTAGGTCAAAAAAGTCTAGATTACCTAACCTTTATTAAGATAAATGAGGCATGGATCCCGAAGGGACTGAGAGTGGGGGATGCATTTGACTAAAAAAGGCCTGATGAGATGCCTTGGGCTAAAAATGGTCCACACGCTGCTGTATTTAATCTCTGCATGCCGGATGACTTGCGTGACTTCTCCGCCACCAACTAGGGTTCAAGCCGCAATGTTTTAGTGCACTTTATGCCTGGAAAACATCAATTTTTCCGGCTGCTGCTACAGCAGTGGCTGCAACAATACCAAATTTTTAAGGCATGTGTACATGCCTAATTTTTCTGGCCTCTGGTGCTGCACTGGGGCTGCAAAAACAAAACAAAAAAAAAGGCACATACATGTGTCAATTCCCCTTCGTGATCGTTACCTTGTTGTGGTGAAGGGGCTTGCGTATCACAATGAAGCGATCACCTCAATGAGTGTGTTGGCAATGTTGGCACACCCTAGATGATAAGGTCGTTGCTTCATTGTGAACAGACCAAAAGCGATCGGCTGGATAATTTTTCATAGAAAAAACATAAATTTTCTTTGTGATCATCTAAGGTGATCATTAAAGCCTACTAGGCCAACAATGGCCTACTAGGCCACACTGCAGAATCATTATTTTCTGGGTCACTTAACTGTCACTTAACTACCTCAGCACGACCATAGGCTTCTAAAAAAAAAAAAACGCCATCGCCTGCAATCTCCCAAACGTGCGCACGAGCACAGTCATCACTACACCAAGATTGACGCATAGAGGAATAAAATTTATGTCATGAGTGTGTCAACTATTGACAACTCTTTGCAGTTGTCTAAAATCTATTCCTCCTGATAGGGGACGTAACAGGGATTAAACTGATAAGAATAGCACTACTTAACACACCACTCATATAGGGTGGCACAGTACATTGCACAGTGCATGCGCAGTGCCCCTAATTGGAAGTAATAGGACCAACCAACCATCTTTTTCCATCTCCCGGTTCCTAAAATCTATTCCATACACCGGCCCCTGATAGGGGACGTAACAGGGATTAAACTGATAGGAATAGTACTACTTAACACACCACTCATATAGGGTGGCACAGTACATTGCACGGTGCACGCGCAGTGCCCCAAATTGGAAGTGAGAGGACCGACCAACCATCTTTTTCCATCTCCCGGTTTCTAAAATCTATTCCATACACCGGCCCCTGATAGGGGACAAAACAGAGATTAAACGGGTAAGAACATATTTTTTTAATTAAAAAAAACGAGGACAGCCTCTGCGGAGCTGGGTATTTTTCGGCCGCGTTACTGAATGCTTATGCACAATGGCTGTAGGCTCATGCGTCCTTTTGCGGAGGTGACAAACCTGGTCAGTCAAACCCAAGGCAACATCATCGACCTCCTCCCATATGCGTTTTTTCTGGAGCGTGCCCTGCGAAGAGTGCTGGATCAGGCCGTAGATGAGCATGAAGAGGAAGAGTTGTGGTCACCATCACCACCAGAAGCAGCCTTGTTGTCGTTGATTGCTGGACCTTGTTGTCGTTGATTGCAACGCAGAGAGAGGAGTCTGAAGAAGAGGAGTCAGAGGAGGAAGGTGGCTTTGAGGAGGTGGAAGACCAACCACAGCAGGCGTCCCAGGGGGCTTGTTTTCACCTTTCGGGGACCCTTGGTGTTGTACGTGGCTGGGTGGAGGAAGAGACCTTCAATGAGGTCAGTGAGGACGAGGAATGGGACATGGCTAGCTTGGTATCCAACCTTGTGCAAATGGGGAGTTTGCGGCTGTGCAAATGGACTGTTTGCGGTTGTTTGCGGTGCGTTAAACGGGGAGTTTGGTCTGTCACTGTGAAGTGTGTGTAACCCTTACACTACCTGATCGATACAACATCATACCTGATCGTATATACAAACTGGATGTTTTAAAGCACGTTATTCCAAACAATTTAGGAATGTTAGGTGATTTATGCCCTTTATGGATTAAAACCCGACTCTGCGTCAACTACGTAATTTTCCATGGGAGTTTTGCCATGGATCCCCCTCTGGCATGCCACAGTCCAGGTCAGGGGCATAACTAGAAGTTACTGGGCCCCACAGCAAATATTTGTAAGGGCCCCTCCAGCGCGCTTCGCACCTCCCTCCTCCTGTGTAAACCCCACTCCTTTGGCACAGTGTAGCGGTATACTGTATATTGTGTG
The DNA here is from genome assembly GCF_905171765.1 of Bufo bufo. Lineage (NCBI taxonomy): Eukaryota > Metazoa > Chordata > Amphibia > Anura > Bufonidae > Bufo > Bufo bufo. The sequence goes on from NC_053396.1 coordinate 60,750,282, forward strand.
GCACAGTGGATGCTATATGTGTATAACAAACATATTTCATATGAAAACTTACAGTTACTTGATCCTTGGGGATCTCGGACGCCACTTCAACACTTGGTCGGGGGCTCGGCGGAGCTGATGTGCTTTATCCTAATGAGAAAGATTTCATAATAAGGATTTGGAGAAGGGGCAGAGGGATAGCAGAGCAGGGGCAGGCTGGTGCTGCTACTAGGGGGTCATACCATGGGGGAGTAATAAAGCCCACTATAATGCCCCCCCCCCCCCAGTAGTAATAATTCTCCTTAAATTGTGACAGTGCAAAAATACCCTCTTGTAATCCCCCTTGTAATGCCCCCAGTTGAGCTAATGTCCCCATAGTGCCCCCATAATGTCTCAGTATAAAATACCCCTATATAGTGCCCCCAGTAAATTCCCCCATAGTGCTCCTCTCCCCCCTTCCTGCTAGTGCCCCCCATAATGTACCAGTATAAAATGCCCCATATATAGTGCCCCAGTAGATGCCCTCAGTGTCCGGCCTCTGATAGGCTGCCGTCCTAGTGTCCCCCATAATGCCCCCCAATAATGTACCAGTAAGTGTCCCCATAGATGCCCCCCCATCATGTGCCAGTATCAAGTGCCTCTCCCCCCCCCCACATGTGTCAGTATCATAGTGCCATCTCCCCCCCAATGTGCCAGTATCAAGTGTCTCTCTCCTTCCCACCCCCGATGTGCCAGTATCATAGTGCCAAACCCCCCCATGTGCCAGTATCAAGTGCCTCTCTCTTCCCCCCATGTCCCTGTATCATAGTGCCACCCCCCCCCAAAAAAGTGCCAGTATCAAGTGCCTCTCTCCCCCCCATGTGCCAGTATCATAGTGCCAAACCCACCCATGTGCCAGTATCAAGTGCCAACCCCCCCCCACATGCCTGTATCAAGTGCCTCTCTCCTCCCCCCATGTCCCAGTATCATAGTGCCATCTCCCCCCCACAAAAAAAGTGCCAGTATCAAGTGCCTCACTCCCTCCCCCCCATGTGCCAGTATCAGGTGCCAACCCCTCCCCCCCCCCCCATGTGCCAGTATCAGGTGCCTCTCTCCCCCCCCATGTGCCAGTATCAGGTGCCAACCCCCCCTCCCCCCCAGGTGTCAGTATCAAGTGCCTCTCTCCTCCCCCCCATGTCCCTGTATCATAGTGCCATCTCCCCCCCACAAAAAAAGTGCTAGTATCAAGTGCCTCTCTCCCTTCCCCCCCATGTGCCAGTATCAGGTGCCTCTCTCCCCCCCATGTGCCAGTATCAGGTGCCAACCCCCCCCCCCCCCCAGGTGCCAGTATCAGGTGCCTCTCTCCCCCCCCCCATGTGCCAGTATCAGGTGCCAACCCCCCCTCCCCCCCAGGTGCCAGTATCAGGTGCCAATCCCCCTCCCCCCATGTGCCAGTATCAAGTGCCCCCGGCTCCCCCCATGAGCGGGTATTAAAAAAAAATAATAAACACTTCTACTTACCTCCATGTCAGCGATGCGATGCAGCCTCTTCCTGTGTCCCGCCCTGTATGTCCATATATGGAGTCAGTGCTTGTATTTCAGAAAAGTTTCTGCTGGGATTCGAACCCACGCCCTTCTGTAACAGAGGCAAAGCTCCTAACCACAAGACCATAAGAGCAGCCTTGCTGCTGACTGAAAAAATATGAGACTTCTACTGTTATAGCAGGCTAAGTGTACATCTATACACATGACAGCTGCTCATATATAGAGATATAGCAGAGCTGAGTGTGCTGGGACAGCTGTCATATAGAGATATAGCAGTGCTGGGTGTGTTGGGGCAGCTGTCATGTGCATAGATGTACACTTAGCCAGCTATAACAGTAGAAGTCTCATATTTTTTCAATCAGTTGCATTGCAGCCTGTATGGCTGTGAGGATAAATGCTTTTCCTCTGATACACTGATACATTGGAGGTGTGGGTTCGAATCCCAGACACATCAGGAGACTTTAGGAGACAGTAAGATTAGATCACATTAGCGAGGGGGCCTGGTCAGCCGCTGCTGCTGTGAAGACAAGAATCGATATTTAACTAACTTGAAAATAAACTGTCACACACGCTGCCGGGGCGCCGGGCCCCCAAGCAGCTGCTTCCCAGATAGTTATGCCACTGGCTGCCTGTGGTGTAGTGTCTGTGTGTGTTAATAAAAATAAAAAAAACTGGTCCAGGTGTTTGTCCCCTTGAAACAACTTTTCCATCACTATTGTAGCCAGAAAGAGTCCCTGTGGGTTTTAAAATTCGCCTGCCTATTGAAGTCTATGGCGGTTCACCCGGTTCGCCTGTTCGCAAACATCTGCGGAAATTGGCGTTCGCCGTTCACGAACGGAAAATGTTATGTTCGCGACATCTCTACTGAGAGACCATCTAAAACATTAGGGGCGAGTGCATGCTGCTGAGCGGAACATTGAAAAAATTATGCTGGTGAGCTGACCCCCTAAAACATTATATGCGAGGGCCTGTGGGTGAGCTGACCCTCTAAAAGATTGTAGGTGAGGGCCTGCTGATGAACTGACCCTCTAAAACATTACATGCGAGTGCCTGCAGGTGAGCTGACGCTCTAAAAGATTGTAGGTGAGGGCCTGCTGGTGAGCTGACCCTCTAAAACATTATATGCGAGTGCCTGCAGCTGAGCTGACCCTCTAAAAGATTGTAGGTGAGGGCCTTCTGGTGAGCAGACCCTGTAAAAAAAATTGATGTGAGCGGACCCTGTAAAAAATTATATGCGAGGGCCTGCTGGTTAGCTGACCCTCTAAAACATTATATGCGAAGGCCTGCAGGTGAGCTGAACCTCTACAACATTAGGAGCAAGGGCAGACTAATAAGCATGTTGATATGATGGAAGAGGAGGAGGACAAGAAAATGAATATTCAATCATATACCCTTTTTTGTGTTGGAAGGGGTGCATGAGAATACAGTGTATTCAGTAACATAGTAACATTGTACAATAGTATATAAGGCCAAAAAATGACATTTGTCCATCCAGTTCGGCCTGTTATCCTGCAAGTTGATCTAGAGCAGCGGTTCTCAACCTAGGGGTCGCGACCCCTTTGGGGGTCGATCGGCCCTTTCCGGGGGGTCGCCTGAGGCTTCCTATTGTGGGTCCAGGCCCGTCGCTAACAGACAGGCAAAACAAGCAATTGCTTGGGGCCCCGAGCTGGTTGGGGCCCCGAGCTGGCCCGGGGCCAAGCAGAGCCGGTGCTTGTTTTGCGGCTGAGTAACTCAGAAGATCCGATGGTATATTCTAACCCCTAGGTGTTCCCATGGTGACGGGGACGCTTGCCTGGGGGTTAGAATATACCATCGGATCTGAGTTTTACGAGCTCAGTGAGATCGTAAAAACTCAAATCCGATGGTATATTCTAACCCCCAGGCGTTCCCATGGTGACAGGGACGCTTGCTTGGGGGTTCGAATATACAGGGCCACGCTGCTCACAGCAGTATATTTATAAACTAATCAGTAACTACTTTAACTTTAATCATTGCTCATTGCTGAGCTCTTTACTTGGATTATAATTTATTTGGATATGGGATATCTTACTTTGTCTTAGCTCCGGTAATAGCAGGCAGTGCGGGGGGCGGCGCTCACTCACTGATGTCACGCGCCTGCTCCTCCCACTAGGCGGCGCAGGCGCGTGACGTCAGTGAGTGAGCGCCGCCCCCCACACTGCCTGCTATTACCGGAGCTAAGACAAAGTAAGATATCCCATATCCAAATAAATTATAATCCAAGTAAAGAGCTCAGCAATGAGCAATGATTAAAGTTAAAGTAGTTACTGATTAGTTTATAAATATACTGCTGTGAGCGTCGGGGAGGGAGATCTGTGGATGGCACTGTAGGGGGATCTGTGGATGGCAGTGCCATCCACAGATCCGCCTACAGTGCCCTCCACAGATCCCCCCTCCCCTAAACAGTGCCATCCACAGATCTCCCCCCTAAACAGTGCCATCCACAGATCCCCCCTAAACAGTGCCATCCACAGATCCCCCCTAAACAGTGCCATCCACAGATCCCCCCTCCCCTAAACAGTGCCATCATGCACTGTTTAGGGGAGGGGGGATCTGTGGATGGCACTGTTTAGGGGGGATCTGTGGATGGCACTGTTTAGGGGGGATCTGTGGATGACACTTATGGGGGATCTGTGGATGACACTGTTTAGGGGGGATCTGTGGATGACACTGTTTAGGGGGGATCTGTGGATGGCACTGTTTAGGGGGGAGATCTGTGGATGGCACTGTTTAGGGGGGATCTGTGGATGGCACTGTTTAGGGGGGAGATCTGTGGATGGCACTGTTTAGGGGGATCTGTGGATGGCACTGTTTAGGGGGGATCTGTGGATGGCACTGTTTAGGGGGGAGATCTGTGGATGGCACTGTTTAGGGGAGGGGGGATCTGTGGATGGCACTGTTTAGGGGAGGAGGGATCTGTGGATGGCACTGTTTAGGGGGGGGGTCTGTGGATGGCACTGTTTAGGGGAGGGGGATCTGTGGATGGCACTGTTTAGGGGGTCTGTGGATGGCACTGTTTAGGGGGGGATCTGTGGATGTCTTTGTGATTAATTAGTCTGCTTTAATTATGTTAAATTTGTAGCAATAAAAATACATCCTGCATATCAGATATTTACATTACAATTCATAACAGTAGCAAAATTAGTTATGACGTAGCAAGGAAAAAAATGTAATGGTTGAGGGTCACCACAACATGAGGAACTGTATTAAGGGGTCACGGCTTTAGAAAGGTTGAGAACCACTGATCTAGAGGAAGGCAAAAAAACCCTGGGAGGTACAAGCCAATTTTCCCCACTTTAGGGGGAAAAAATTCCTTCCCAATCAGGCAATGAGAATAACTCCCTGGATCAACGACCTCTCTAGTAGCTATAGCCTGTAATATAATTACGCTCCAGAAATTCATCCAAGCCCCTCTTGAATTCTTTTATATTACTCACCATCACCACCTCCTCAGGCAGAGAGTTCCATAGTCTCACTGCTCTTACCGTAAAAAATCCTTTTCTATGTTTGTGTACATTATAAAAAAAACACATTTAAAGTGCCTTTATGTTCAGACGCTTTCCTCTGGTGGAGTAGAGAAGTCAGGGGCAATCCAGGCCTTGTTCATTTTGATAAGAGTCAACCTGTCAGCATTTTCAGGTAGATGCACTTATCAGATATTATGCCCCCAGCAGCACTAAATACCCACTCAGACAAAATGCTAGCGGCAGGGCAGGCCAGCACGTGTTCAGCTTGGACACCCAGTAGTTGTAAAGCACAGAGGGATCATTGAGGATGCTGACACGGTCTGGTACGTACTCCTTCACCATCTTCCAAAACTTTTCTCTCCTTGTGACACTAGGCAGCGCATCAGGGTGAGGGTGCTGGCGGGGTGTCATGAAACTGTCCCAGGCATTAGAGGGTGTTGCATTGCCTCTGTTGGAACTGCTGTGTGATCCCCTCCTCGGTTTCCCAAGGAACTACGTACTCTGCTGCCAGCCTTATCAGCTGGAAATTTTTGGAGCAATTTTTCCACAAGGACCTTCTGGTATTGCACAATTTTGCTTGTCCTCGCCACCACAGGATTGAGAGATGAGAAGTTCTCTTTGTAGCGGGGGTCGAGATGGGTGAACAACCAGTAATCGGTGTTGTCCAAAATGCGTAAAACGTGTGTGTCACGGGAAAGGCAGTCTAACATATTGTCAGTCATGTGTGACACGCTGAACAGATGGAATAAAACTTCCATGTGTACTACCCTCTGTAGCGGAGGCAACCGTCTTCTGCTCCTCGTCCTCATCCTCCTCATACAATTGGCGCTGAGAAGACGAACTGAGGGTGGTCTGGCTATCACCCTGTGTAATGTCTTCCCCCATTTCCACCTCTTCCACATGCAAAGCGTCAGCCTTAATTGTGAGCTACGAGCGTTTGAGTAGACACAGAAGTGGGATGGTGACACTGATAATAGCATTATCGCCGCTCACTATCTGTGTTGATTCCTCAAAGTTTCTTAAAACCTCACAGAGGTCAGACATCAATGCCCACTCCTCGCTTGTGAAGAGAGGAAGCTGACTGGAAAGGCGACAACCATATTGCAGCTGGTATTCCACTACAACGCTCTGCTGCTCACCAAGTCTGGCCAACCTGTCGAACATGCAGTTCCAGCGCTTGTTCACGTCGCACAACAGTCAGTGAGCTGGAAATTGTAAGCGCTGCTGCAGCGTTGACAGACCGACGGAAGTTGTCGGTGACTTGCGGAAATGGACACACGCGGCACACCTTCACCAGTAGCTCAGGCAAATAGGGGTAGGTTTTGAGAAACCGCTGAACCACTAAGTTGAAGACGTGGGCTAGGCATGGGATGTATGTGAGCTTGCCGAGCTCCAAAGCCGCCACCACGTTACGGCCATTATCAGACACAACCATGCCTGGTTCTAGGTTGAGTGGCGACAACCACAGCTCAGTCTGGTCTATTATCCCCTGCCACAGCTCTGCGGAGTTGTGCTGTTTGTCACCTAAGCAGATCAGCTTAAGCACGGACTGCTGACACTACCCCACTGCAGTGCTACACTGCTTCCAGCTACCGACTGATGGCTGACTGGTGCTGTAAGAGGATAATTCTGAGGTGGAAGTGGAGGAGAAGGTGGAGGAGGAGAAGTTGGGTTGGAGCCACTAACGTAGGTGGTGGCGGAAACCTTGATGGAATTAGGGCCCGCAACCCTTGGCGTCGGTAGCACCTGTGCCATCCTAGGGTGCGACTCGCTCCCAGCCTCCACAACGTTCACCCAATGTAGCTTCCCTGGCCACAAGCACTTGTCCATGTGTCAGTGGTTAAGTGGACCTTCCCAGTAACTGCGTTAATGTTACAGGACAAATGCTGGTGTAAGGCAGGCATGGCACACCATGAAAAATTGTGGCGGCTGGGGACTGCATAACGAGGGACGCCCAACGACATCAGAATGTGTAAGGCCTCAGTGTCCACAACCCTAAATGGCAACATTTCCAGGGCCAGTAATTTGGAAAGTTGCGCATTTAGTGCTTTGACCTGTGGGTGGGTAGCTGGGTATTTGCGCTTGCGTTCAAATGCCTTGGGTAAGGACATTTGTACACTGCACTGGGACACGAAAGTGGATGTGGTCGCTGATGGTGCTTGCGAAGGTCAAGGTGCAGGGCAGGAAGCATTCTGGCCTGCGCTATCAACAGGGGATTGGCCAGCACGTAACACAGGGGAATAGGAGGCAGTGGTGTAACCCGCAGACATAGATTGCGGACCCAGGCGTTCGGCCCGGCTATTACGGTGCTTTGATGCCATGTGGCGGATCATGCTGGTGGTGGTGAGGTTGCTAGAATTCACGCCCCTGCTCATTTTTGTATGGCACAGGTTACAAATTACAATTATTTTGTCATCTGCACTTTCCTCAAAAAAGCCCCAGACTGCGGAACACCTACCCCTTGGCAAGGGAGATTTCCGCAAGGGTGTGCACCGGGGAACAGTTGCGGGCCTGTTTTGTGTGGCCTGCCTTCTCCCTTTTGCCACCCCACTGCCTCTTTCAGCCTGTTGCGATGCTGCGGATCCCTTCCCCTCTGTACTGCTGCCCTCACTCGGCTTACCACCTTCCCAGGTTAGGTCAGTGACTTCATCGTCCACTACATCCTCCTCCACTTCCTCACTTTGCTCATCCTCCTGACTTGTTGACCTAACAACAACCTCAGTTATTGACAACTGTGTCTCATCATCATCATCCTCATCATGAAACACTAATTGCCGTTCCCCACCGTCATCTTCTTGTGACTGTGGATGCTCAAGAGTTTGGGAATCAGGGCACAACATCTCATGTCCCTCTTCAAGCGATATTGTGGAGAGGCCCAAATCAAAGAATGGTGCTGAAAACAGCTCCTCTGAATATCTGAGTGTGGGATCACTTGTTTGCCAAGACTCGCCATGGTTGGAGGAAGGAGGATCAGGGTGAGGATTGTGTTGACCAGACTCTTGGCTACTGAGACTGGACTTGGTGGAAGACAGAGTGCTGCTTAACCGACTGGGAACATTATCTGCTGCAATCCAACCGATCACCTGGTTGCACTGGTCTGACTTCAAGAGCGTTGTCCTGCGTCGCCCTGCAAACTGGGACATGAAGCTAGGTCTCGTGGATGATTGTTTTTCTTGTGCTCTGGCAGCAGGCACAGATTCAACTCCCTTACTGCTCGCCTTCTTCATATTAAATGTTATATAGCGTAGGATTTGTAAGTGTATGCACAAAAAAATAAAAAAGGTATTTGGGATGCGCACACGTTACACAGGAGAAATACCGCAGATAATGTCGCTGATGTAACCAGCAGCTAATATAAAATTACAGGGAATGTCACAGGTATTTTGGATGTGAAAACGTTACACAGGAGATGTATCCCAGCTAATGTCACTGTCCGCAGCAGATACAGTCTATGGAAAAAGTACACTGGATGTCACTGATATTTTTTGGATGTGAAAACGTTACACAGGAGAAATACCGCAGATAATGTCGCTGATGTCACCAGCGGCTAATATAAAATTACAGGGAATGTCACAGGTATTTTGGATGTGCACACGTTACACAGGAGATGTAGCGTACGTGCAGAGGGCAGGCCATACGCTGGCCTTCCTTGAGAAAAGACTGTACCTGGAGCCACTGGTGGGAATATTAACAGAGCCATATGCCATAATGATCTCCTTTGATCTAGTCTATATATAGGCCCATTTAGCCTAGTATTTCCACATAAGGCACTATTTAATTTTATCTATCCTTAACTGAGGTTGGCACATTAGATATGCATCAGATGTAAATGGCCAACCCCTTTTGAGCCCTTAATCCTCTGATGAGTCTAGGGATATCAACATTGCAGACGAAACGCGTAGGGATTTATTCTGCTTCTAGGGGTCATTTACTTACTAGTATCCAGAGGCAGGGACGTCCAGGGCCTCTTATCTTTTAGGGAGAGGTTCCAAACGGGGCCGCCCTTGTAAGGGTGATGACTCCGTATTAGGAGGTCATCAGGCAATCCAGGGACAGAGTTTTGTACTAGGACCCTGCCCTTTGTTTAAAATTTGACCACTGGAACTTCAAGACGGCATCCAGATGACTGCCATTTACCGGTAAGACCGTTCCTTATATGTTGTGGAATTTATACCGGATTGGGAGGTTTTCAAGTTTGGCCGTGTGTTTGGTGCTGTTAACACTGGGCACCCATGGCAACATTGTCCGGTTTTTTGTTTGTGTTTTTTTTGTTGCACGATTAGTGGTGTGCACACATTTAGCAGTTTATATGTTGTCTGTATTCTCTTAACCTAGAATGAAATAAACGCTAAGTTTTAATAGATAACTACCTCCAGTTTTCCAATTTTGAATCAGTTGTGGTAGTTTGGGAGACATTTTTGATCATTTTTTTCCCTTGAGGGCAATTCTTGTTAATGTCACTGTCCGCAGCGGACACCGTCTACGGAAAAAGTACACTGGATGTCACTGATATTTTTGGATGCGCACACACTACACAGGAGAAATACTGCAGATAATGTCGCTGATGTCAGCAGCGGCTAATATAAAATTACAGTGAATGTCACAGGTATTTTGGATGTGCACACGTTACACAGGAGATGTAGCGCAGCTTATGTCACTGTCCGCAGCGGACATCGGCTATGGAAAATGTACACTGGATGTCACTGATATTTTTGGGATGCGCACATGTTACACAGGAGATATAGTGCAGATAATGTCGCTGTCTGCAGCGGCTTAACTATTGCACACTATTTAGCGCAGGATGCACTAAAAATAGATATTGCTGCCACACACACAATAGTCTTTAAAAGGACTTTTTGGTCTGTAAAATGTTAGCAATTTAGCACAGGTTGCGTTAAAAATATATATTGCTGCTGCCACACACAACAATAGTCCTTAAAAGGACTTTTGGGTCTCTGACAAGTTTTTCTACAGAAAAAAAAAACGAATTTCACTCCCTACTCTATCTTTCCCTTCCTCAGAACAGCTCTCCCTGACTAACACTGAGCCAAACACATGTCATCAGGTGCTATATAGCACCCCGATGATGCTTTCCGGCAGCCAATAACTGAAATGCCAGTAACCAACATGGCTACGGCATTACAGTAAAGGGCAGTACTTACCTGCACGTTTATTGGCTGCGTAGCAGCCAACAAACGTGCGGGGAGGAGACTCGAGCAGCTCGAGCACATGCGGTATTCGGTCGAATACCACCATGTGCTGAGCATCGAGATGCTCAAGCCGAACTAGTGTTCGGCCAAGCATGCTCGATCAACACTAGTCTTAAAAGTAGAGAAATTAAAATTTAGAAAATAGTGAATTTTTCCAAATATTTGGTAAATTTGGGATTTTTTTTTATAAAGAAAGGTGAAATATATTGGCTCCAATTTTCCACTGTCATCAAGAATAAGATGTCATAAGAAAACAATCTCAGAATCGCTTGGATAAGTAAAAATGTTCCAGTGATTACCACATAAAGTGACACATGTCAGATTTGCAATAAATGGCATTAGCAGGAAGGTGAAAACTGGCCTGGGGTAGAAGGGGTTAATAGAGTAATTTTTGTCAACATATATTACAGTCAAGTCCTAATAGATATTGGTATAACATACCTATTATTCTATATGCCTAAAACAATGCAAATTCACTCATTTGATCAAACAGCGATGATGTGTCTACAAAAGCAGGAACACATTCGGACTGATTGCTTGTTTGCGTTCCATCTGCTTGAGTGACTTGATGTTCCACTTATCTTATTGTTTTTGAAGATAGTGTATAAAACTCATGATAAATGCAGTGGGCAAAGCACATACGCCAGTTTTAGTGCACATTTTGCCACACAACTAGCACATTTTCTCTGCCCCTTTGTTTTTTACCTAGTTGGAGGTACACTAAAACGTGGGACTAACAAATCCACAGCAGCTGTGTGATCAATTATTTTATGTACTAACAAGATTTAATTTGTGTAATTATGTTGTAGTAATAAATGCATCTATCACTATAAGCTACAATAATAGCATACAGAGTATTAAAATGTGAACTGGCATAATAACCGTGCCTCAAATTCATCATGCAAATGTTTTGTTAAGGTTATAGAAAATTTAATATATAGAATTGAATCTATATTTCCATTATTACAGGTTGGGCCTATTGCCGTTCGACCATTGCCAAAGGGAGTAAATATTCATTCGGGTCAATTGTTTCCAGAAATGCTTAGTAAGGTAAAGTAGCTAATTACAACCTTTTCCAGCGTTCCCACATAGTCGCTCTTTAATAAATGCTTAATTTAGCTGAAAATGTTATAAAGCTTAAAGGGGTTATCGTCTCACTTCAGCAAATGGCATTTATCATTTAGAGAAAATTAATACAAGACACTTATTAATGTATTGTGCTTGTCTGTATTGCCTCCTTTGCTGACTTGATTCCTTTTTCCATCACATTATACACTGCTCGTTTCCATGGTTCTAACCACCCTAAAATCCAGCAGTGAAGGCCGTGCTTACACATTATAGGAAAAAGTGGCCTATGCACACTCCCATGGTTTCAGCCACCAGAGGGGCAGAGCTTTTTCCTACAGTGTACAGGCACGGTCAACACTGCTGGATTCCGGGGTGTTCGTAACCATGGAAAACAGAAGTGTATAATGTGATGAAAAAATTTATCAAGGCAGCAAAGGAAGTAATATGGACAATCACAATACATTAGTAAGTGCCTTGTATTAACTTTGTCTATATGATAAATGCCATTTGCTAAAGTGACACAACCCGGTTAATCCCTTAAATACTGAGTTCATTTTGCCGTCCATCTTTTGTCTGGAGTACATACTGTCTAAACTATTCATTGACTTATTATATTTATGTGGAGAGGGAATAAAAAAAATATATAATTTTTCAGTCAAGTTTTACTATTTTAGCACAATAATAGCACATTTTTTTCAAAAGATAGTATATATGGTATGTTGCAAGAGCTATGAGTTTTTTTAAATTTTTTTATCCCAATTCACCATATGATTTGCTCCAAAACTCCAAGACATTATTACATGATTGTAATTAACTGGCAAGCAATTTAAGACAAGACAACTTTTACGATTTTTCTGGGAGTCACTCAGATTTGAGGTCCCCTTTCCTGGTCACCTGCATACCTGGATGACATTATGGGATCTGACAGGTGAGCATTAAAAATGAGTGTATTTCTTGAAGTTTATTTCAGGTCCAATTCTATCGAATCAGTCAGAAAAATAGGTTCAGGACTTTCTACCCTAATTGAAACAGCTCCAAATAGTGTGAAGATTTGGTGTATGACACTATGAGGTCTCCTACAATAAATATTTTTTCTGTCTTGTCTTTCTTTTTTTAGTTCAGCAATTGGTAAATGCATGGTTGACAGTGTTAAAAACTGCCTATTCAAAAACACACTGCGACCCTAGATTAGTTATTCTTTTTAAAATTAAAAAGCATTCCAAAACTTATCAGAAAAAGCAGTGGCATGTTCTAAACAAGCGTTCCAATAATTATGCCTTAGCGGGACAGATGCCTGCTGGTGTTTATGCGCACAAGGTAGTATTGCAAGAAACAGTACCTTGCTCAGAACAAGGGTCCAAAATGTATCCATTTGTGTAACCTCATGGACAAGGCAGGTGTGCGACTGTGTAGTGGTAATAGTAGTGGTAGCAGTAAAAGCACAGTATAAAGCAGACAAGGCAGGAGATGTGTAACTATTAGTGATTATAGTAATAGAAGCAGTAATAAACAAGCAGCTGCAGTATAGTATGGAACCTGATGGACAAAATAAGTGTGGCTGTGTAGTAGCAGGGGTAGAAGTAGCTGCAGTGGCAGTGCCAGCAATATAATACGGAACATGATGGACTGGCAAAAAGTGGCAGTGGGCCAACGATAAATATCCACTGTGAGCAATGGCATATGATCTATTCAATGGCTTCAGCTGGAGGTGTATGAAAATACTTATGGATTCATGCCACAATTTTGTCTGCTTGGGTGTGATGATGCCATGCTGCCATGCTGAATATACTTTCTGATAGTGCCCTGGAGACTGGACAAGACAATACACTGATCGCAAACTGGCCACTATTCCAATCTGGCCTATTCTGGCCACTATTCCAATCTGCCTGTCCAGAAGTCAAATAAGTTAGATTATGTGCTGGATAAAGGCCACAGTGCAGGTAGGACAGAACTTGGTTGTTCAGGCTGTATGTACTCTTTGCTGTTGTGCACCAGATTATAACAGTGAATGAAAAAAATGAAAAATCATGTTCATCAAACTGGAATTGGTTGTTGCTGGTGCTGCTGCAGCTTCTGCTACATGTTGTAGCAGCTTAGGTGGGAGGTTGATGACACAGTGGAGAGTGGCCTCATGGTCATACATGTGGATAGCAGGCTTCTACTCACTGAAACTGTGGCAAGCTGTGTACAGAGCATATCCTGGTACGACAACAGTTTTGCCTCCCTTTTGGCATCAGGAAAACATTCCCCCATTTTGCTTTGATAGTGGGGACCTAAAAGCATGGCTATCCAGTAGTCATCACTTTAAATCGTGCTAATTATACATTTGTCAGCAAGTAAACAACCAAGGGTGCAGCTTGCCATGCTCATTAGCTTGCCTGAAGAGCCAGTTCTTTCTGGATCTGCCCCCCTCAATGATTAGTCATGACCATTGTTATGGGCTGCCTTCACAAAAAATCTTCTTCCTCCTGCTCCTCCTATAGTAGTAGCTGTTCTTCTTCCACTGTCTTTTATTGCATCAGCATGAGTGTTTGTTCTTCTAATATAAATAAAGGGAGTTGACGTTGATGCTGCTATTGTCTCTACTGACACATTTTGTGGCCTATCTGCAACGCCTGAGTACGGGACACATGATCCTGATGATCTGCCACTGCCTAAGCTCAAAATAATATATCGGATATAGTATGAGACTGGCACTCCCACGTAGGAGTCTTTGGATTATTAACAATATTTATTATATTACATAAAACAGGAAATATAAATAATGCTGCAGCAAATGTATAAATGATTAAAATATAAGAAATAAAGATAAAAAAGAAAAAGTTTACTAAAATGTCCAATAAAATGTCCAGAAGATGTCCAAAAAAAGAGGAGGGGAAATAGATCCTTAAATATAATGGAATGCACAGTTGTGAGCAAGTCGCCCACACTATAATGCGGTATTCTCAATCTATATATTCCATATATTTATGTCAGTCTCTTGATTATATGGCAGACTCGTTCCTTTGGTATAAGCAACACGTATCCGATATTTCGTTACATCATATGCCACTAGATTGTTATACTTTAGCAAAAATAGAAGAGAGAAGTCCGATTTTACTTAGTGTCCTTACACCGTCTATGGTTTGGATGTTCAGCGTCTCACCTCGTTCATACGCTGCCGCTCTTCCTCGGTCGATGTGTCGTAATCTCAGATCTGATCACGTGACCTTAGCTAATGCTCGCAAGAGGTGGACTTATGCTCACCCAATCCAGGCAGTCGCTAATGCGGACTTTCTTTTAATTCTTCTGGAGCCCTCCAAATTCTATGTCGGAGTGTAAACACATAGATTTTCAATAAGGATATCCTGTTAGGAATCTGTTAAATAGCACCAAACGCGTTTCGGGGATCTCTTTCCCCTTCCTCAGTGGTCGATTCCCAAACAAATTTTGATCCCTTTTATACTATTTTCCAGAAAGGCACAAAACCTGGCATGGAATTACTAGGATTGCAATTTTGTAATTCTTGTGCGTTTTTCATGCGGTTTTTTTTGTAGTGTTGCGTTTTTTGGATATGTTGTGCCCAATACTCTCCTTTCACCAGTCCATGAAGGAAATTTTCAGATATGGTTGCTTTTCTTTTGAAATCCATCATGATTTCGGTCACATCAACAATAACATTAAGTATAAGTGTAAATAATCCTGATGGTTATGAAGTGTCCTTTTAGTCATAATTATACAATAAATATACATAAAAAGTCATCTAATTTATCTGACAATCCTATGTGTTCTAACACAAATATATAAATGGTGATACAAAAGCAGTGCTGCATCAATGGGTGAATGTTTTCATTCTGGGTGTAAATCTAATCAGATTAAACTGATGTATGAAAAAATTATTGAAAATGACAACGTACTCTAGTGATATGGTGGTTGTGTGACATAAATATCAATATGTCCTCCAGTGAATCCTATACCTAATAATAGTGATGACAATATTTCTAATGTGACACCCTTTTGTTCGTATTGTATGGTGGGCGTGCCCATCGCAGAGGGAGGATCGCAGTGCTGATAGACAGCCAGACATGCGATCCTCCATCTGCTGAGAGGCACACCCCCAAATGTCTAAAGGAATCCAAAAAATTCCAATTCTGCATTAAGGCCTGCCGGGATCAAGCTCCCAAATTCATAAGTTTTCCTTGACTCTGCTCTGGACATAGTTTCAATATGTTTCCCTCCACGCCAGTGCCTATCAATTATTTCTAGAGCAGTAAATGTTAACCCCTTACTGTGGCGAAAATAACCTCGCCACTGGGTTTTGGAGGGACCTGTTTGCCAGCCTCTTGCCTCAGGATTATGGCCCATACTAACTTTGAAGGAGAAGACAGACCGGCCGCACAACTTAAATCTGTGGAACTGTTTTGGGCAGGAAAGCCATGCTTGCGGCCGGCCAAATGTGACTTCCATGGAATTCGGGAACCCCTGCTCAGATCTGGGTGATTTTTGGATATGTTGTTCACCCAGATCAGAGCTATCCATGGATGTATACATTATGGGGATATGTGGGGTTTTGAGGTGTGTTTTGGGAAAAATGTGTGGTTTCTGTCTGTGAGTGATTAAGTTAGCTCATTATGTTTGGTAATTGTATCACAGGCAGAGCCCAATGTTTTTTGGTAATTGTATTTTGTTGATTGCATCAAAGACAATGCCAGTGTGTTTGTTAATTGCGTCACAGACAATGCCATTGTGTTTGTTGAATAGGGTTAGTTTTGTGTTTAAACTGTACAGGATTGGCTGCTATGTCATGTCCTCAGTATGTCGTGTATATAAGTCAATGCTGTGTGTTAAATAAAGAGTTCCTGTTTTACATTCAACATAGAGCCTCGTCTCATGTGTGTGGGGATTGCTATACGTGTATACTCCCCTGGCTGTTACTCCTAGCTCTTGTAAGAGCTGTTTCTGTTCCTGGTTCCTGTGGTGGTATCGGTGTCAAGTGGAGTGCTTGGAGTCCTCGGGAAGCACTAGGAGCATCCATCGACGGAGGTACCCGGTCGGGGTGCCAGGAGATCCTTTACACTTACAGTCTTTGTTATGGGCGTCCTTAAAGTGTCTGGACAAGGAATGTTTCATATATCCATTTTTGATATTCGTCAGATGTTCTGAAATTCTTGTTTTTAGGGCCCTTTTGGTCTGGCCAATGTACTGTTTACCACACGGACACTGTATCATATAAATTACACTAGTAGAGTTGCATGTAAGAAAGTGAGTTTTGGGTTGAAATCACTTGTGTATTTTTTTTTAGGAAATATACAAAATAACATATGTTCCCTCCTGTGGCCTGTGGTGGTCTAGATGCGGCCGGACTAGAGGTGGAGCCTTAGGGGGAGGCCGACATGACAGGGGGTCGGGTTCAGGAGTACCCCTTGTTTTGGGGGGGCTGTATCTCCTCTCCTCCCCTTCCTCTTCTTTCCCCCTCAGCTGGGAGTTTGTGGGGGGGAGGCTGGAGTTGGTGGGGGGATTAGGGATTTGTTAGGTTGAATGTGGGGGGAGGGGTTAAGGGGTTAAATAGGTAGCGTTGGGGGGGAAAGGGGCCATTTTTGGAAAAAAATCGGGAAAGTGTACAGCGCAATATGGAGCTGGAGGAAGCCATCAAGCGCTTGAGAGCCCAGCTGGGTCCAGGAACAATTGCAGCAGCTCAGGCTACAGCTTTTCCTCAGCCCCCGGCGCCCCGGCCGAGGCAGCCTCGGCCTCCGGCGCGCTTTAGCCCACATTCTTTCCCCCCCGGGCTCAGTGCTGGTGATGGAGCCCTTAAGAGGACCCTCCACGCAAGGGATCGGCCAAGAAAACTCCTTCCCGTGGTCCCCGGCGTGGAAGGAATCCAACAGATAGGTGGAGCCCGCAAGGTGGCCTGGCGTGGTCACCTCGTGCTACTTACGGATGCATGGGATCCAGACTAGGTACGGCGGGCACCTTAGCTTGTGCAGAGGAAGGGGGGCCCCCAGCACAGCCAAGTGATCGGGACGAACGGGGCTGCTGCCATCCAAGGGGAGCCGAGCAGCAGGCCTCCATCGCCAGCATCAGGACGGCAGTCTGGGAGAAGCTCCGCCCCCTCTGAAGACCTTGTGGTGGAGAGCGGCCAAACCTTCCTGGCTGGAGTGCAGCCAGGGAGCAGAGTACAGCACAGTCCTGGACGGCACAGGGGATATCAGGAATCAGGACCTTCGGCTGATGGGGTCACAGCACCCAGGCAGCCAGGTGAGTGCTCATGGGGGCCCTTAGCACAGTTAGGGGCGGGTAATGGGGGAGGAGAGGGATCCCAGAGGGATTTAGAGGGATGTAGAGGCATAGGGCAGTTGTTGGGGGGTTTAGCGGGTTTGTTAGCGGCTTGGGGTATGGTGGGCGCATCCCCGTTACCGGCTTGGGGTGTGGTGGGAGACTCAAGGGGGCCAAATATGGCACGAGGGGGTGACCAGGGGCCGGCTAGTTCAGGGGTATCGGTGCAGACGCAGGCAAGGGGAGCGGCAGAGGTCGATGCAGTACGGTTAGATGATCGGGGCAAAAGGGGGGGTATACGTGTGTTTCGAGGGCTCGCTGGGGGCCCATTTGAAACAGGACGTTAAGGATCGCATATGGAAAGGGGAGTATGTGGAAATATTTTCCCTACTTCCGCTGGATAGATTTAACTTGGATAGGACACGGAAGGAGGGGGGAAAAAAGGAGGAGGAGGAAAAACGTAGATATCGTATGATGCCAAGAACTGTTCAGAACTGGCTACAGGCGTTTGCAATTCTGGATAGCGTGATTGGGGAGAGGGCGCAGGAAAGCTACTCGGCCCTGTTTTGCTATTTGGACGCGATCAGGGAGGCGTATCGGGTTTATGGGAGGGGTGGCATGGCTGCGATATGACAAGCAGTTCAGGCAACGGAAAGCGGTACGCCCGGAAATAAGGTGGGACCACAAGGACATAGCCCTGTGGTTGAAGGTGACAGCACCTGTACAGCCGGGGCAGTCCTTTCGCGGGGAATTTGGGGACAGGACTCAATCTTCAGGATCCGTCGCATCGGCAAAGGATTTGTGTTTTTCCTTCAATGACGGGAACTGCAGATTTGGAACCAAGTCCAAATTTAAGCACGAGTGTTCCAATTGCGGGGAATCCCATGGAGCGTCGCAGTGTTTCAAAGGCGGTAGGCAAAGAGGGGGGATGGTAATTCCAAAGGGGGAGACGCCGGTCAATTTGGAAAGGATGGAGTCCTTTCTAAGTAGATATCCGAACAGGGTTTTTAAATTCCGTTTATACCAGGGAAGGCGGTTTTGTTAGAAAGGAACTTACGGTCGGCCAGGGAACATCCAGATGTGGTGGCGGAGAAACTTAGAAAGGAGGTAGGGCTGGGCAGGATGGCGGTTCTATTCGCTGTTCCGCCGTTTGAGAATTTGCGCGTGTGTCTGCTGGGGGTGGTTCCCAAAAAGTTTCGGCTTATTCACCATTTTTCCTTCCCAAAAGGTTCGTCGGTCAATGATGGTATTGAACTGGCCCTGTGTTCGGTGGTATATACATCATTTGACGCTTTGGTGGCATGGGTGAAGAAGTTGGGTAGGGGGGGCGTTAATGGCGAAGACGGACATTGAGGCAGCGTTTAGGTTGCTGCCGGTACATCCGGACTGTTTACACTTGTTGGGCTGTTTTTGGGACAGTATATATATATTTTTTGACCGTTGTTTGCCAATAGGGTGTTTGCTGTCATGCGCGTACTTCGAAACGTTTAGTTTGTTTTTAGAGTGGGTGGTGGCTGATTCGGCTGGGTGTGATTCCATCATTCATTACCTAGACGATTTCCTGTGCATAGGCCCCCCGGAGTCAAACGTTTGCGCTTTGTTGTTACATACGTTGTTTCAGGTATTTGCGGCGTTCGGAGTTTCGTTGGCGACCGAAAAGACGGTGGGTTCGGCGGTGGAGCTGAGCTTCCTGGGGATTGTTATCGACACGCAAAAAATGGAATGTAGGTTGCCGCGGGACAAGTTGGACAATTTGATAGGGGAAGTAGTGAGGGCGGCTCGGTTGCGAAAAATTAAGTTGTGGGAGTTGCAGTCACTTTCGGGGAAGTTCAGCTTTGCATGCCGTATCATGCCTAAGGGGAGGGTGTTTAGCAGATGGTTAGCTGGGGCAACGGTGGGCGTGACTTCACCACATCATTACATTAGTTCGGGGAGGGAGTTACGAGCGGACTTGCAGGTTTGGAGTTAATTTTTGGAGCGGTACAACGTTCGCTCGCTGTTTATGGATGAGGTGGTGAATGCGTTTGATTGTGAATTGTTCGCGGATGCTGCGGGGAGTGGGGGATTTGGGGCTTATTGGGGAGGCCAGTGGTGTGGGTTTTAAGTTGCGGAAGATGGGAGACGTTACCAAATCTTTTTTAGTCACCAGAGCTTTGAAGGGTTGGCGACGGTTGGGGGCATGGGTGGATAGTAGGCGTCCGGTATCATTTGAGTTGCTGTTAAAGCTGGAGGAACAGTTACGAGGGGTTTGTAGTTCAGAAGGGGAGAGGCGGTTGTTTAAGTTGGCCTTCGCGTTGGCGTTTTTTGGGGCATTGCGGTTGGGGGAATAGGCTTGTCCGACGACCCGGCGGGTGGGAGGTTTGCTTAGATCGGACGTAAAGCTGTGTCAGGATCTGGTGGAATTTGTTATTCGGCGGTCGAAAACAGATGTGGAAGGGAGAGGGAAGAGGGTGGTGTTGTTCAGTGTACTAGGCTGCTCAATGTGCCCGGTTCGTTGTATGCGGGATTATGGGTCAGTTGATGGCTCCTTTTTTTCACGGTTCCAATTCACTGCTGTTTTGTCCATCTAACAATTTATCTATCTAACAATTTATCTATCTAACAATTTATTTATCTATCTATTTATCAATTTTTCTAACTAGCTATCAATCTATCTATTTATCTATCTAACAATTTTTCTATTTATCTATCTATCAATAGTGATGGACGAACATTGGCCGGGATGATTCGCGAACGCGATCAAATGTTCGCAAACCGCAAGTTCGCTGCAGGCCCCATTCACTTTAAAGGCAGGCGAACCTGGAATACCTTCAGGTCATATTTGCAGCCACCAAATACTTACTAGAAGTGCACAAATAGTCCCACAACAAGGACAGTGACATACCAGATGTATTATTCGAATTTGCGATCTCCATTCATTATTTTTTTCAAATGTAACTTTCACCTATGCGCATGCGCAAAATATGCGCAGCCTACTACAGCAACTGGGTTTCCACCAGACCGAAGTTGGATGCCATCAGAAAAGATGGTTGGCAACAATTTTCGCGACATTGAGGAATAATTTCTGATCACTGTAAGTAATTTTTCATTAACCCCTTAACGACCCAGGACAAGAATGCTCATCCTAAATCGCCGACACTTAGCGCTAGAGGATGAGAGTTCTCGTCCTGCAGTCGTTCCTCCCCCCAGCGTGCGGTGCCGTGATCAGCAGCAGAGATCCAGCTGTTACTGACAGCCCAATCCCTGCTGCATCCACCAGCCTCGGCGATAACATCCACCAGCATCGGTGGATTAACCCCTCATATGCCGCGGTCAGCACTGACCGTGGCATATGGGAGATTGCGCTCCCTCACCTCATCCATCGGTCCCCGCGCTGCTGTGGCGGGGACTCGATGGTTGCCATGGCAGCCCCAAGCCATTCCAAGGCTTGGGGCCTGGCATGTACGGAAGCCTAAGAGGCCCAGCCCCCAGGCTGGGTCTCCTAGGCAACTGTTAGCGTCTTACAGTGTAAGACACTAACAGTTCAATACAGCACAATACAGATGTATCGTGCTGCATTGAAACAGGGATCAGACCCTGTAATGTTGAAGTCCCAAAGTGGGACAAATAATAAAGTGGAAAAAAAAAGTTAATAAAATTTAAAGTTTCAAGTAAAAAAAAAAAAAAAAGCGTCCTTTTACAAAAATAAAGTAAAAAAGAATTGTAAAAAATAGGGAAAAGACATATAGACATATTAGGTATCGCGACGAGGGCACGGTGGAAGGTGGAGTGGAGGATAACTGGGAGGAGAGAGGAGAAGGAGAAGAGGCAGGACGGTGAGCGCTTGTGGGTTCTGATGGTGTTGCTCCCACTGGGCCCGGTAATGGGAGGCCTGGTGCCTTCTTAAGGCGGTCGTCCCTAGGTGAGTGTTGGGCTTACCGCGACTTATGCATTGACAGCACAGGCTTCAGATGGCAACACTATTGTCAGCAGCGGACACATAAAAAAAAAGCCCACACTGCGGAGCCTTGTGCCGGCGTCCTGGGAGCGCCAGATGTGACCGTGCATGGTGGATGTTTTGTTCCAGATACATTAGCAGTCTGCTTTTTGCCTCCTGTGCACTGTAAGTTCTGCCTGCTTCTCCTCCCTATCTGCTGCTCTGTCTCTCCCTCTGAACTCCCCTCCTCTTCCTCTCTTGTGGGCATCCACGTGACGTCCATCGACACGTCATCATCAAATTTGTCACCTTCACCACCACTGACATTAGAGATCTCGGAGTAGACAGCAACAGCGGGGACCATTCTCCTTGGGCTGATCTGGGTGCTGTTGTCAGACTGCTGGGTGGCGACCGTTGATACCTCTTCTTCCTGATCCGAAGCCTAGAATGGCTGGGCATCGGTAAGGTCTTGGAATGTATGGGAAAATATTTCCTCTGACTCAAGCGGAGGGGATATGGTGGTGGTAGTGTATTTGGGGTGGACACAACAGAGAGTGAAGAGGGTGCAGATAGATAGGATGAGGAGGGTGCAGAAACGGAAGGCTGAGTGAGCCACTGTCACGACCATGGTCATGGTCGTGACTCCTGTATCTGCATGCTGTTGCCTGCGGTCTGGTTTGGTTGTTCAACCACAGGTGAGGGCCGCTAGTATGTTGCCTCACTTGTGGTTGCCGCTGGCAACATGTAGTTATTTCGCAGTTTAGCAGCCTGAGCTGGTGCTGGGCAGCTTGCTGCAATGTGCATGCGGTTGCACCTGGCAACCTATCTTTGTTAGGTGTGTCTTTTGGACATCAGCGTGTCAGCACAGGGATCCAGTCAGCAAGGCTGTGGCAGGTAGGTGGAACTAGTGCAGTTCACCTGCCATATCCATAGGTCTGTTTTTGGTACCCCTTTTTCCTTGCAGCTTGGCCAGTGAGACTCCTGTTCCTCCGTGCCTAGGAGGAACAGGTCGTCTTACCCTGCTCCTTGTTCCAGGGCAATCCTGAGGGCTAGCAGGGATTATTAGGTTCCAGTGTATGAGCCCTCCCACCATCAGGGTTGGCTCATATGGTTAGGAGTCAGGGTCAGATTAGGGATGCAATAGGAGGTGACCTGCTCCCTAATTCTGTCGTCCTGGCCGAGCAGCCACTTACATCTTCTGGTATCTCACGGCTGAGGGTTTTCCCCATCCTCAGCCGTGACAGCCACTCAACCAAGTCTGGTGCGTCCTTTGATGTAATCGCACTAACCTTCTGCAACTTCCCACTTAGGCTCCGGCCTGGTGCACCTGCACGACCCCTACCACCCCTGCGGAATGGCCTGCCTCTTCCTCTGCCTGTGCGGAGAAAGAGAGAGAGTTTGAGGGTTACAGGGATCCAATGGAGCGGGTGTCCAGGGGACCCGAAGTAACTGGAGGTGCCAGGGGATGGAGGGGAGGATAAGGATGGGGGGGCAGATGAAAAGTCTGCAGGTGAATGAAGATAAGTAACAAAGGGGGGGGGGATTGGGTGTGAGGACACTCCCAATCTCCCTCCAAGCAGACCCTGGAAAAGCACCAATCAATAGCATGTGAAGGACGCTGAGACAAATCGAATGAAAAAAGAAAAAAAGAGAAGAAAAAAGAAAAAAAGGGGCGGTGGGGGAGTGGTTTGGGCTTGGAAACAAATAATTGCAAGATAATGTGTGGATAATATAAGGAAATAAAAAACAATGGTATGGATTAAAATCAATGGGTATAGAAAAAGATGGAATAAAATGGAATAAAAAATAATATATATATATATATATATATATATATATACAAAAATAAGTAGAGTAGGAGCGGCACAGCTGTATATGTGCCTTGGAATTTTTCTTGTTATATATATATATATATAAACATATATAGTATCACTTTAAAAATGGTGTAGCTTTAAAAATCGCCACAGTTCGGCGAATAAATGTACAAATGAATACACTTCGGGTAAGTCTGCACATTAAGATGTTACTCATTTCACGGGGGGCGGGGTGTTTACTCGGATAAGCATAATACACCAGTAAACCAATACCCACCCCCAGTCAGGTTCGCCTCAAGATGGTGAAGGATGAAGGCAGCCACAATCAGGAAGCTTCTGTTCAAATTTCTTTTATTTAGTGTATAAAAACTGGCTCAACGCATTTCGGGACGATATCCCTTCATCAGGAGTAGTATTACTTGTGGTGTGGAAGGGGGGGGCTATTTATGGCCTGGGTGTTGGGCTGATTACCTGAAAAATGCGCCAAAAAGAAGAGGGAGTGGTAAAAAACGGCGCCAAAAGTAAGGGGGCGTATTTGCCTGCTGAGTTACGTCACCTTGGTGACATCAGGGGTCCAGTTCGGCGGTCGCGGTGTGGATTTGTGTTAGTGCCTCTGGAGCACAATTTGGGCCTACTGCGCATGACTGGAAGTCGTACCAGAGAACGATGCGTTCCAGGTTGGAACGCAAAACCCGGAAGTGGCGCCGCGGCCGTCCAGATCAGACAGAAGGATGCTCGATCTGTCTGTCAATGTCTGGGTGGAACTGTCAGCTGGTGGGGTCCTCTGGAAACTGATGGTGGCTCATATGATATAGTGGTATTTTTATTTGGACATTTACTGTTAGTATTTATTGGGGGATTGTTAATGGATGATGTGTGTACTGTCATTGGTCAAGAGTGTGGTGATGTCACCTGTAGCGGTGGAGTTAGGTGCAGTGGAAGTATGGATAACAGATGGTGGGGGAAGATTATAAGAGCAAAATGGTCAAGCAAATGGAGTGGAAGTCTATTGGAGTGGAATCTATATTAATCTATATTAATCTATATTAATCCAAATCATATAGGGAGTTACTATGTTTTGGGGTGAAGTGTTGTTTATGACTGATTGGGGGCTGGTAGTAAATGTCCAATGGTATGTCAATAGACAAATGTGTCAATTAATAATTGGTATGTTCCAGCATTTCATTGAGGCCGAAGGGGGTGAGGGTGTTAAGGCGATATATCCAGAACATCTCTTTCTGACAGAGAAGTTGGAACGACGATGTTACTTGTTCAATGGGGGTTACTCTAAGGCCGGTGGGGTTACCTTCATGTACTAGAGAAAAGTGCTGTGATATGTTTGGTGCTGAGTTGGTTGGTTGGGTGGGATTAGTTGCAGCGTGTTTGATGGAAAAATGACGTTGAAGGGTCATTTTTCTAGTGAACTGGTTTAGATCGACAAATAGTTTGAAGAGATCTGGTTTGTTGGTGGGGCAGAAGGTTAGGCCTTTGCTTAATAATTTGATTTTGTTGCTCTTTAGAGGGTAATGGGATAAATTGAATATGCTTATTTTTTTGAGAGAATCGGAGTCTTGTTTTGGTGGGGTGAGGTTCTCAGTTTGTGTTTTTTGTTTGCTTGTGTGTTTCTTTCGACCTCCTCTGCACCCTCTGTAGCGGGATTTGATCTTTTTTTGGGGTTTGGGATCGGACTGAAGAAATTGGTGATTTTGAGTGGTGCTAGTGGTTCGGGGGGTGATGGGAAGTGGAGACGGGGAAGTCCTGGGGTGGAGATGAGTGTGTTCAGGATTTGTGTACTGGATCTGTTCAAGTGGGGCGGAGGTTGTGTTGGTGAAGATGGTTCCCCCAGTTTTCCTACCTGGTTGAATGAAGTGATCTGTTCTAACAGTGGACTTTCGGTTAGATTGGGGGGTAACTCTAAAAAATGATCAGGACTCGGATAAGGAGATGCTGAGTGGGTACTAAAATTTAGTCAGGGGAATTCTAAGTTCAGTCTACCGTTCAGTCAAATGAAGAGAATTAGACGCAACTGCTCAGACAATATCACCATGCACCAACAACTAGATACCCTCAGTAAAAGATTCATCGACAAAGGTTAACCTCCCCAACTCATCAAAGACTCCAGAACCAGGATCTCACAAATTGACCAAAAAATGAGCTTACAACCAAAAACCACTACCCAGAACCCCAAACAAACACAATTCATACCCGGTCTCAAAACTCTGTACAACCAGAACCACAAACTCATCAGATCAATTCTCGCAAAACACTGGCCTGTATTACTTAAGGACCCGATTCTAGGGAAAGCAATACCCAAACAACCAAAACTGACTTTCCGCAGGGCAAAAACCCTTTAAAATCTGTTAGCCCCATCCTGTCCAAAGATCCAAAACCCCATCATGCCAACAAATCACAACATACCGTATAGACAGAACCAAGGGGTTTGTTTAAATGTGGTGTCCGCAAATGTTGTCACATGATCTATACATCAACAGAAGAAAAAATTGTCTTTCCACAACCCATAGGAACATTACACCTCTAACAATCTATGAACTGCGGCAGCAGAAACATCATATATCTGCTCCAATGCCCCTGCATCAACTATTACGTCGGCCGCACCACACAAACCCTCCATGAACATATGAACAAACACAGATCCAACATCACCAGGAAAATCCAAACACACAGCATATCACGGCACTTCTCTCTAGTACATGAAGGTAACCCCACCGGCCTTAGAGTAACCCCCTTTGAACAAGTAACATCGTCGTTCCAACATCTCTGTCAGAAAGAGATGTTCTGGATATATCGCCTTAACACCCTCACCCCCTTCGGCCTCAACGAAATGCTGGAACATACCAATTATTAATTGACACATTTGTCTATTGACATACCATTGGACATTTACTACCAGCCCCCAATCAGTAATCAACAACACTTCAGTCCCTCCTCCCTATCCATACCCCTCCTCCTCCACCTCCCACCCCTCCGCCACCCATCTTAAAGCCACCCCACACAGACCCACCTCCAAACATAACATCACTCACAACACAAGTACACCCCCACACACTCCACAACACATTTTCCATCACACAATCACCCACACTATCTCAGACACCCTTACACACTCATGACATCTTTATAGCTTTATAATTTGTAATTTATAATTTATCATCTTTTACATATATCCTTTGCAAATACCTTCAACCCACCCTGCACACACACACACACACACAATACCACATACATTCACTCCCTCCACGTCCATCCTCTGTCACACCATCCTTATTCCAACACCCCATTACGGATCTCCATACATTTTAGTACAATCAATACAAGTTTACTTTATTGTATATATGTTTATCTTTTACATATACAGTACAGACCAAAAGTTTGGACACACCTTCTCATTCAAAGAGTTTTCTTTATTTTCATGACTATGAAAATTGTAGATTCACACTGAAGGCATCAAAACTATGAATTAACACATGTGGAATTATATACATAACAAACAAGTGTGAAACAACTGAAAATATGTCATATTCTAGGTTCTTCAAAGTAGCCACCTTTTGCTTTGATTACTGATTTGCACACTCTTGGCATTCTCTTGATGAGCTTCAAGAGGTAGTCCCCTGAAATGGTTTTCACTTCACAGGTGTGCCCTGTCAGGTTTAATAAGTGGGATTTCTTGCCTTATAAATGGGGTTGGGACCATCAGTTGCGTTGAGGAGAAGTCAGGTGGATACACAGCTGATAGTCCTACTGAATAGACTGTTAGAATTTGTATTATGGCAAGAAAAAAGCAGCTAAGTAAAGAAAAACGAGTGGCCATCATTACTTTAAGAAATGAAGGTCAGTCAGTCAGCCGAAAAATTGGGAAAACTTTGAAAGTAAGGGCTATTCGACCATGAAGGAGAGTGATGGGGTGCTGCGCCAGATGACCTGGCCTCCACAGTCACCGGACCTGAACCCAATCGAGATGGCTTTTGGTGAACTGGACCGCAGAGTGAAGGCAAAAGGGCCAACAAGTGCTAAGCATCTCTGGGAACTCCTTCAAGACTGTTGGAAGACCATTTCAGGGGACTACCTCTTGAATCTCATCAAGAGAATGCCAAGAGTGTGCAAAGCCGTAATCAAAGCAACAGGTGGCTACTTTGAAGAACCTAGAATATGACATATTTTCAGTTGTTTTGATGCCTTCATAGTCATGAAAATAAAGAAAACTCTTTGAATGAGAAGGTGTGTCCAAACTTTTGGTCTGTAATGTATATTATAATATATATAATTTTTTCCATAGTTTTACATATCTAATTCTTCAACACATCCTTAATATATCCTATAATTTTAGATATATTTTTGGATTATATAATTTTCTCCTAATATTTATTTATATATATATATATATATATATACAGGTGAAACTCAAAGTTAGAATACCGTGCAAAGTTAATTTATTTCAGTAATACAACTTAAAAGGTGAAACGAATATATGAGATACTCAGTACATGCAAAGCGAGATATTTCAAGCCTTTATTTGTTATAATTTGGATGATTATGACTTACAGTTTATGAAACCCCAAAGTCACAATTTTGAGGTACCCTTTGCTGAGGGGGTATGGATTAATTAGTAGAGTTGAGCGAACACCTGGATGTTCGGGTTCGAGAAGTTCGGCCGAACTTCCCGGAAATGTTCGGGTTCGGGATCCGAACCCGACCCGAATTTCGTCCCGAACCCGAACCCCCATTGAAGTCAATTGGGACCCGAACTTTTCGGCACTAAAAAGGCTGTAAAACAGCCCAGGAAAGAGCTAGAGGGCTGCAAAAGGCAGCAACATGTAGGTAAATCCCCTGCAAACAAATGTGGATAGGGAAATGAATAAAAAAAATAAAAATTAACCAATATCAATTGGACAGAGGTCCCATAGCAGAGAATCTGGCTTCACGTCAGCAGAGAATCAGTCTCTTCATGCCATAGCAGAGAATCTGGCTTCACGTCACCCACCACTGTAACAGTCTATTGTCATATATTTAGGCCCCGGCACCCAGGCAGAGAAGAGAGGTCCCGTAACAGAGAATCTGGCTTCATGTCAACAGAGAATCAGTCTGCATGTCTTAGCAGAGAATCATGCTTTACATCACCCAACACTGGAACAGTCAATTGTCAGATATTTAGGCCCCGGCACCCAGACAGAGGAGAGAGGTCCCGTAACAGAGAATCTAGCTTCATGTCAGCAGAGAATCAGTCTTCATGTCATAGCAGAGAATCAGGCTTCACGTCACCCACCACTGGAACAGGCCACTGTCACATATTTAGGCACAGGCAGAGGAGAGAGGTCCCGTAACAGAGAATCTGGCTTCATGTCAGCACAGAATCAGTCTTCATTTTATAGCAGAGAATCAGGCTTCACGTCACCCACCACTGGAACAGGCCACTGTCACATATTTAGGCCCCGGCACCCAGACAGAGGAGAGGTTCATTCAACTTTGGGTTGCCCCGCAATATAATGGTAAAATGAAAATAAAAATAGGATTGAATGAGGAAGTGCCCTGGAGTACAATAATATATTGTTAAGGGGAGGTAGTTAATGTCTAATCTGCACAAGGGATGGACAGGTCCTGTGGGATCCATGCCTGGTTCATTTTTATGAACGTCAGCTTGTCCACATTGGCTGTAGACAGGCGGCTGCGTTTGTCTGTAATGACGCCCCCTGCCGTGCTGAATACACGTTCAGACAAAAGCTGGCCGCCGGGCAGGCCAGCACCTCCAAGGCATAAAAGGCTAGCTCTGGCCACGTGGACAATTTGGAGACTAAGAAGTTGAATGGGGCCGAACCATCAGTCAGTACGTGGAGGGGTGTGCACAGGTACTGTTCCACCATGTTAGGGAAATGTTGCCTCCTGCTAACACGTTCCGTATCAGGTGGTGTTGCAGTTAGCTGTGGCGTGGTGACAAAACTTTTCGACATCTCTGCCATGCTAACCCTGCCCTCAGAGGAGCTGGCCATGACACAGCTGCGTTAGCGACCTCTTGCTCCTCCTCTGCCTTCGCCTTGGACTTCCACTGGTTCCCCAGTGACATTTGGGAATGCTCTCAGTAGCGCGTCTACCAACGTGCGCTTGTACTCGCGCATCTTCCTATCACGCTCCAGTGTAGGAAGTAAGGTGGGCACATTGTCTTTCTACCGGGGATCCAGCAGGGTGGCAACCCAGTAATCCGCACACGTTAAAATGTGGGCAACTCTGCTGTCGTTGCGCAGGCACTGCAGCATGTAGTCCCTCATGTGTGCCAGGCTGCCCAGAGGTAAGGACAAGCTGTCCTCTGTGGGAGGCGTATCGTCATCGTCCTGTGTTTCCCCCCCAGCCACGCACCAGTGATGGGCCCGAGCTGCTTTGGGTGCCAGCCCGCTGTGAACCTGCTTCATCCTCATCCTCCTCCACCTCCACCTCCTCCTCATCCTCGTCCTCCTCGTCCTCCAGTAGTGGGCCCTGTCTGGCCACATTTGTACCTGGCCTCTGCTGTTGCAAAAAACCTCCCTCTGAGTCACTTCGAAGAGACTGGCCTGAAAGTGCTAAAAATGACCCCTCTTCCTCCTCTTTCTCCTGGGCCACCTCCTCTTCTATCATCGCCCTAAGTGTTTTCTCAAGGAGACATAGAAGTGGTATTAAAAAACGCTGATAACGGCGTCATCGCCACTGGCCATGTTGGTGGAGTACTCGAAACAGCGCAACAGGGCACAGAGGTCTCGCATGGAGGCCCAGTCATTGGTGGTGAAGTGGGGCTGATCCGCAGTGCGACTGACCCATGCGTGCTGCAGCTGAAACTCCACTATGGCCTGCTGCTGCTCGCACAGTCTGTCCAGCATGTGCAAGGTGGAGTTCCACCTGGTGGGCACGTCGCATATGAGGTGGTGAGCGGGAAGGCCGAAGTTACGCTGTAGCGCAGACAGGCGAGCAGCGGCAGGGTGTGAACGCCGGAAACGCGAACAGACGGCCCGCACTTTATGCAGCAGCTCTGACATGTCGGGGTAGTTGTGAATGAACTTCTGCACCACCAAATTCAGCACATGCGCCAGGCAAGGGATGTGCGTCAAACCGGCTAGTCCCAGAGCTGCAATGAGATTTCGCCCATTATCGCACACCACCAGGCCAGGCTTGAGGCTCACCAGCAGTAACCACTCGTCGGTCTGTTGTTCTATACCCCGCCACAACTCCTGTGCGGTGTGGGGCCTGTCCCCCAAAGATATGAGTTTCAGAACGGCCTGCTGACGTTTACCCCGTGCTGTGCTGAAGTTGGTGGTGAAGGTGTGTGGCTGACTGGATGAGCAGGTGGGAGAAGAGGAGGAGGAAGCTGAGTAGGAGGAGGAGGAGACAGGAGGCAAAGAATGTTGCCCTGCGATCCTTGGCGGCGGAAGGACGTGCGCCAAACAGCTCTCCGCCTGGGGCCCAGCCGCCACTACATTTACCCAGTGTGCAGTTAGGGAGATATAGCGTCCCTGGCCGTGCTTACTGGTCCACGTATCTGTGGTTAGGCGGACCTTGCCACAGATGGCGTTGCGCAGTGCACACTTGATTTTATCGGATACTTGGTTGTGCAGGGAAGGCACGGCTCTCTTGGAGAAGTAGTGCCGGCTGGGAACAACATACTGTGGTACAGCAAGCGACATGAGCTGTTTGAAGCTGTCTGTGTCCACCAGCCTAAATGACAGCATTTCATAGGCCAGTAGTTTAGAAATGCTGGCATTCAGGGCCAGGGATCGAGGGTGGCTAGGTGGGAATTTACGCTTTCTCTCAAATGTTTGTGAGGTGGAGAGCTGAACGCTGCCGTGTGACATGGTTGAGATGCTTGGTGACGCAGGTAGTGGTGTTGGTAGTACATACCATGTTTGCTGGGCGGCAAGTGCCAACGTTCCTCCAGAGGCGGAGGAAGAGGCCGAGGCGGCGGCGGCAGCAGCAGAAGAGGCCGAGGCGGCAGCAGCAGAAGAGGTAGCAGGGGGAGCCTGAGTGACTTCTTTGTTTTTAAGGTGTTTACTCCACTGCAGTTCATGCTTTGCATGCAGGTGCCTGGTCATGCAGGTTGTGCTAAGGTTCAGAACGTTAATGCCTCGCTTCAGGCTCTGATGGCACAGCGTGCAAACCACTCGGGTATTGTCGTCAGCACATTGTTTGAAGAAGTGCCATGCCAGGGAACTCCTTGAAGCTGCCTTTGGGGTGCTCGGTCCGAGATGGCGGCGGTCAGTAGCAGGCGGAGTCTCTTGGCGGCGGGTGTTCTGCTTTTGCCCACTGCTCCCTCTTTTGCTATGCTGTTGGCTCGGTCTCACCACTGCCTCTTCCTCTGAACTGTGAAAGTCAGTGGCACGACCATCATTCCATGTGGGGTCTAGGACCTCATCGTCCCCTGCATCGTCTTCCACCCAGTCTTGATCCCTGACCTCCTGTTCAGTCTGCACACTGCAGAAAGACGCAGCAGTTGGCACCTGTGTTTCGTCATCATCAGAGACGTGCTGAGGTGGTATTCCCATGTCCTCATCATCAGGAAACATAAGTGGTTGTGCGTTAGTGCATTCTCTCTCTTCCACCCCTGGGGAAGGGCTAGGTGGATGCCCCTGGGAAACCCTGCCAGCAGAGTCTTCAAACAGCATAAGAGACTGCTGCATAACTTGAGGCTCAGACAGTTTCCCTGATATGCATGGGGGTGATGTAACAGACTAATGGGCTTGGTTTTCATGCGCCATCTGTGCGCTTTCTGCAGAAGACTGGGTGGGAGATAATGTGAACGTGCTGGATGCACTGTCGGCCATCCAATTGACTAATGCCTGTACCTGCTCAGGCCTTACCATCCTTAGAACGGCATTGGGCCCCACCAAATATCCCTGTAAATTCTGGCGGCTACTGGGACCTGAAGTAGTTGGTACACTAGGACGTGTGGCTGTGGCAGAACGGCCACGTCCTTTCTTAGCACCAGAGGGTTCACTAACACCACCACGACCATGTCCACGTCCGCGTCCCTTACTAGATGTTTTCCTCATTGTTACCGTTCACCACAATAAGAAAAATATTATTCGGGCCAATGTATTGAATTAAAATTCAGGCCTTTTTTTACAGACACCTAACACTATCTGGCTATCTATTTAGGTACCATATTACACTAATACAGGCACACCAGTAATGACAGATTTAGCTGAATATAAATGTGAGGCCTATTTTTTAGGCGCTGGGTGACAGGTATACGTTTAATCACAGAATTAGACTTGGATCTGCACTGTAGCGTGTGTGTTAAGTTATTGAGAATGACCCTATCAGCACCTTGAATCTAATATACCCTTTTAGGGATAGATTTAAAGTAGGTCTGATACAGCAGAAACCACTAATTTTGAGAATTGCAAATTTGGGAATTGTTTTTCAACCCAGAACAAAAACTGTGCTTTGACGGTCACAAAAAATAACTTGACCAGCTAAAACAGTACAGATTTGGATGAATATAAATGTGAGGCCTATTTTTTAGGCGTTGGGTGACAGGCTCAACTTGCCCCTGATGTAGTATATGGCCAAAAAATAACCACACTATTGATGGTTAAATGCACTTGATGAAAGCTTGCCCCTGATGTAGTATATGGCCAAAAAATAACCACACTATTGATGGTTAAATGCACTTGATGAAAGCTTGACCCTGATGTAGGATAAAGCAAAAAATAACCACACTATTGATGGTTAAATGGACTTGGTGGTAGCTTGTGCTGGCGCACCACAAGCCACAAAATGGCCGCCGATCACCCCAGAAAAAAGTGACTGAAAAACGCTCTGGGCAGCCTAAAAACAGTGAGCAATTGAATATCAGCAGTTCAATGATCCACAGCTGTAGATCAATCACTGAATGAAGTCTTTTGGAGGAGTTAATCTGCCTAATCTCGCCCTAACGTCGCAGCTGCAACCTCTCCCTACGCTTGTATCAGCAGAGTGACGTGCAGCGCTATGTGACCCAAGCTTATATAGAGGCCGGGTCACATGCTGCACTGGCCAATCACAGCCATGCCAATAGTAGGCATGGCTGTGATGGCCTCTTGGGGCAAGTAGTATGACGCTTGTTGATTGGCTGCTTTGCAGCCTTTCAAAAAGCGCCAAGAAAGCGCCGAACACCGAACCCGAACTTTTACGAAAATGTTCGGGTCCGTGTCACGGACACCCCAAAATTCGGTACGAACCCGAACTATACAGTTCGGGTTCGCTCATCCTTATTAATTAGCTGATTAGAATGTGACACTTTGAGCCTAGAATATTGAACCTTTTCACAAAATTCTAATTTTAAGCCGCATTAATGCAATTCCTTTTAATTTGCATTACTGAAATAAATGGTCTTTTGCACGATATTCAAATTTTTTGAGTTTCACCTGTATATTTATTATATATATATATATATATATATATATATATGTATTTATCACATGTCCAATATAATTTAATATATATTTTTATCATTATATTTTCATAATATATTTTGATTACATACTTTTCTTTATATATTTTTATTACATATTTTTATTACACATTTTTATTTCACATTTTTTATATACATATATACAACCCCCTCTTTTTGTATATATTTTTTGTACAATTATATATACACATTTTGTTGATAAGCATCAAAGATCCTGTCCACCCCCACACACCCCTTGTACAACTTAACATACATCCACTCTCTCTCAACACCAACCCCTGCCACATCTGATCATTTTCACCCAAAAACATAGTAACTCCCTATATGATTTGGATTAATATAGATTAATATAGATTCCACTCCAATAGACACCTATTTGCTTGACCATTTTGCTCTTATAATCTTCCCCCACCATACTTCCACCGCACCTAACTCCACCCGTACAGGTGACATCACCACACTCTTGACCAATGACAGTACACACATCATCCATCCACAATCAGTAAACAGTAAAACAGTAAATATCCAAATAAAAACACCACTATCTCATATGAGCCACCATCAGTTTCCAGAGGACCCCACCAGCTGACAGTTCCACCCAGACATTGACAGACAGATCGAGCACCCTTCTGTCTGATCCGGACGGCCGCGGCACCACTTCCGGGTTTTGCGTTCCAACCTGGAACGCATCGTTCACCGGCACGACTTACGGTCATGTGCAGTAGGCCCAAAATGCGCTCCGGACGCACTAACACAAATCCACACCGCGACCGCCGACCTGGACCCCTGACGTCACCACAGGTGACGTATCTCAGCAGGCAAACACGCCCCCTTACTTTTGGCGCCCTTTTTGACCACTCCCTCTTCTTTTTGGCACATTTTTCAGGTAATCAGCCCAACACCCAGGCCATAAATAGCCCCCCCTTCCACACCACAAGTAATACTACTCCTAATGAAGGGACATCGTCTCGAAATGAGTTGAGCCAGTTTTTATACACCAAATAAAAGAAATTTGAACAGAAGCTTCCTGACTGTGGCTGCCTTCATGTTTCACCATCTGGCTGGGGGGGTATTGGTTTACTGGTGTATTATGCTTATCCGAGTAAACCCCCCGCCCCCCGTGAAATGAGTAACATCTTAATGTGCATACTTACCCGAAGTGTATTCATTTGTACATTTATTCGCCACAAAGCGATTTTTAAAGCTACACCATTTTTAAAGTGATACTATATATCTTTATATATATATATTTTTAATTTTCTTTTATTCCTTTTTATTCCATCTTTTACTATACCAATTGATTTTAATCCATACAATTTTTTTATTGCCTTATATTATCCACACATTATCTTGCAATTATTTGTTTCGAAGCCCAAACCCCTCCCCCACCGCCCTTTTTTTTCTTTTTTCTTCTCTTTTTTTCTTCTTTCATTCTATTTGTCCCAGCATCCTTCCCACCCTATTGATTGGCGCTTTTCCAGGGTCTGCTTGGAGGGAGATTGGGAGTGTCCTCACACCCAATCCCCCCCCCCCTTTGCTACTTATCTTCCCCTGCCTGTCATTTTCAAAATGACCCTGTGACAAAAGTCCCTATAAAAGAGCAGTATTTGTGGAAGAAGGTATATCACACCCCTGCCTCAATCAGTTTTTTTTTGGGGGGGGCAACTGGTAAATCACACCAGTAGAAATTATATCTTCAAATAGTGTTTGTCACTCTGTGTAGATGCGGTGACACCAACAGAACCGCACACAACTGCTGCACAATACAATTGCACTATAATATACTTTCTATGTTAGAAAGTATATGATAAGTATATCGCACCCCTCTGTATGTCACACCTATCGATTGCACACCTATACGAATCCTTAAAAGGACTTTTGTGGCCCTATTTGCTAGCGTTTGGTGTCCCTAACAGTCTATCTCTGCTCCACACAGCAACCTCTCCCTACACTGGCAAAAGACTGAATATAAAATGGCGGCCAGATCAGGTTTATTTATAAGGTAGGGGGTATGTCCATGTGCTTAAACGTCTCAATTGGCTGTCGTGTACTACCTGATGGAGGTGTCATGGGTCAAAGTTTTTCACAATGTAAAAGAATATGACGGGCGCGAATATCGCCATATTTTCGCATGTTCGGCGAATCGCGAACGAGCATAGTTTGCGGCGAACCGACCGCCGGGTGAACCACAAGGCCATCACTATCTATCAAGCTATTTATCTATCTAACAATTTATCTACCTATCTATCTAACAGGTTATCTATTTATCTATCAAGCTATCAATTTATCTATGTATCTATCTATCAATCTATCTATCTATTAGCTCATAGATATCTAACTAACTTTCTGTCTAACATTTTATATATTTATCTATCTAACAATTTATCTATCAATCTAACTATCTATCAAGCTATCTATCTATCTATCCATCCATCTATCTAACAATTATCTATTAGCTCATAGATATCTAACTAACTTGCTATCTAACATGTTATCTATTTATCTATATAACTATCTATCAATGTATCTAACAATGTATCTATTTATTTATCTATCTAACTAGTTATCAATCTGTTTATATAGCTATCTAACAATTTATCTATCTATTTTATCTATCTATCTAACAATTTATCTGCATACTCAAAAAAATGGAACAGCACCTCCAGAGATAATTGCAGGTGCAAGCTACCATAGCAACAATGTAGAAAAACAAAAAAAGTAGCAGCACACTACTAAATGCACTAAGAATGGGTGAACAGGTGAATGTGTGAACAGGGTTAAATACATGACAACTATACTTAACAATTTATCTATTTATCTATATAACTATCTATCAATGTATCTATTAGTTCATAGATATCTAAATATCTATACATTTTTCTACCTATCTATCAAGCTATCTATTTATCTATCTACCTAACAATTTATCTATCAATCTATCTATCAATTTATCTATTTTTCTATCAAGCTATCTAGTTATCTACCAAGCTATCTATTTATCTAACAATGTATCTATCTATCAATCTTTTTTTTATAAACTTTTCTTTTATTTTTCCATTTAAACAATTCAACAATCATATTTCGGTATCCACAGGAAATATTTGCATTTTAATTTTCTCCAAAACCATAAAATTTTTCTGTACATACAAAATTGTTTTTACTCCCCTTTTACCCACCCACCATCCTTGTGGGGGGAGGGAGAGGGGCGGGACGAAAAAAAAAAAAAAAAAAAAAATTAAAATATTAAATTTTCCAACAATCCAGCCCTAAAGTATCCAGTTTTTCCAAACTGCATCAGTACTTTTAGCTTTTTTATTATGGCCCTTCATCGCCCGTTCTTCCTTAATCAAATTATCAACTGCTTTTCTCCACTGTCCCACTGTCGGAGGATCTACCCCTATCCATTTCTTAAGTATAAGGAGTCTAGCTTGAAACAACACCTTACAGAGAACCATTCGTATATCTCTAATTAAATTCAGATGTTCGGTTGCCCCTAGTATGCAAATCACAGGGTCTTCAGGTATTTGGACCTTCAAAATTAAATTAACAGTCTCTACTATTTCTGTCCAATATCTAAACAATCTTGGGCATCTCTAAAAACAATGTATTAAGTCGGCACTCTCTCTCCCGCATTTTGTACATTTATCCCAGGCTCTCAGACCCATTTTTTTCAATATCCATGGGGATCGATGCAACCTATGGACTACGAAAAACTGTGAAATCTTATGTGAGCCCCTATCAGAGACCTCAGAATAACTTCTGAGGGCATCTTTCCATTTCTCTTCCATAAAAGATTGAAGTTCATTTTCCCATTTTTTTTGGGCGAGTATTATAATCCGTTTCTTTTTGCCCTCCATCAATATCCTGTATCTTTTTGCGGTTATTCCTCCACTTTCGTCCTCTTTAGTGAATTTATAAATTGTATCTGATTTTTCTATTCTATATCTGTCGTCCTGCACAGCTGTCTGCAACGCATTCCTAAGGCTAGTTTCACACTTGCGGCAGGACGGATCCGACATGCTGTTTAGCATGTCGGATCCGTCCTGTGGCTGTTCGCCGTGCCCCCGCTCCGTCCCCATTGACTATAATGGGGATGGGGGCGGAGCTCCGGCGCAGCACGGCGGTGCACGGAGAAAGCCGCCGGACTAAAAAACCTGACATGCAGTAATTTTAGTCCGGCGGCCTTAAGCCGTGCACCGCCGTGCTGCGCCGGAGCTCCGCCCCCATCCCCATTATAGTCAATGGGGACGGAGCGGCGGCCCGGGGGCACGGCGAAACAGCCGCAGGACGGATCCGACATGGTGAACAGCCTGTCGGATCCGTCCTGCCGCAAGTGTGAAAATACCCTAAGCTGAAAGTATTTATACATATCTTTTTGGGGCATCCCGAACTCTCTAACCATTGTATTAAAGTCTTTCAGTTTACCCTGTTCGAATATCTGGCTAAGGTATTTCATCCCTTTTTTTTCCCAATCTATATAGGGCTTAATCGTTTGCAATTCCTTGAGATTTATATTTTTCCAAATAGGTGTATAGTGCAAAAACCCTTTAATATCTAGCATTTTTTTAATCTCCACCCATATATATTCCAATAAATTTAATATTCTATTCCCTGTATTCTTTTTCCCCAGTGTACCGATTCCAAAACCTCTAAATAGTTCCATTCCTCTTTCCACCCAAATCTATTTATAACCTGTTTACCCACTAAACAATTTAAACTACCTTTTATGTGACCATATTGTGATATTAAATAATAAAAAAAACAATTCGGAACAGCCAATCCGCCCTCTCTCACTGGGAGCTGTAGCACTTCTTTCTTTATCCTAGGGATAGCACCCTTCCAGAGAAAATCCCCCATTAAACTATCAAGTAACTTAAAGATACTCTGTGGTAACCTCAATGGGGCGTTTTGAAGGACGTAAAGTATTTTAGGGAGAAAAATTATTTTTATTAAATTTACCCGACCCTGTATTGACATTGGTAATTTTCGCCAAATGTGTATTTTGATCCTAGATTCTTTTAATAAAGAGAGTACATTTAATTTTTCATATTCTGCTATATTTCCGGAAATTTGTATACCTAGATATTTAAAATTCTCATGTTTCTCTAGCGCATGCACCCTTAAATCTCCCTGTGTTTGTATATCACCTAACATCAACATATGTGATTTCCCCCAATTAATGTTTAGTCCAGAAAAGGATCCAAATTTATCTATTATATCTATAACTCTATTAAACTGATCTCCAATATTATGCATGAATAATAAAATATCGTCCGCATACATTAGCAGCTTTTCTTCTCCTCCCTCATATTGAAAACCTTTAATCCCCCTATCGTTTCTTATTATACATGCCAGGGGCTCGATCGCAATAGCGAATAATAGTGGAGAGAGAGGGCATCCCTGCCTAGTGCCCCAATACAGGGCAAGGGGCAGGGACAAGCTCCCGTCCACCATCACTCTAGCCCTAGGATTGTAGTATATTAGCTGAATCCATCTTATAAATCCCTCCCCTATACCGACCCTTTTTAATACTGCCCACAGATATTCCCATTCAATACAGTCAAATGCCTTTTGGGCGTCCAGTGAAAGTACCGCTTTCTCCCCCGGTGCTAATCTATTAGCTTCAATATTTAGGAACAGCCTTCTTATGTTTGAATATATTGTTCTACCGGGTATGAAACCTGTCTGATCTTCATTTATAACTCCGATAATCACCTTCGATAGCCTATCGGCCAGAACCTTCGCCAAAATTTTAACGTCCGTATTTAGAAGAGATATTGGCCTGTATGATCCGGGGTCTAGTTGTTCTTTGCCCTTTTTTGAGATTAGGGTAATAATTGCCTCTTTCATGGAGTCTGGTAGGTCACCTATTTTTTTTGCCTCATTCAGTGTTGTTTTTAATTCAGGTACTAACACCTGAGAGAACGTTTTGTATATTTCAAAAGGGAGCCCATCACAACCTGGTGCTTTATCGGATTTTACCTTCCCCAGAACCTCATTTATTTCCGCCATCGATATTTATTTTTCTAGATATTCTTTTTGGGCCTGAGATATTTCTCCAAGAGGTATCCTGTCTAGGTATAGGTCCAGAGCTTGTTTTGAGTATTGTACCCTAGATTTATATAGTTCCTGGAAATATTCCAGAAACACTTCTTTAATTCCTTCCGGTGTACTAATTATTTCACCCCTTTTATCTTTAATCGCCCCTATCCAGGATTTCCCTCTTTGGTTTCTTACTATATTTGGCAAAATTTTACCAACCTTTTCTCCATCAGAAGTTAAACAGATCCCTTGAAAAAGTAGTTCTTTCCTACTTCTATCCATTTGATATGCCTTTAGCTTTTCTTGTTCTTCCTTCCATATTTTCCTATTATACTCAGTAGGGTGTGTTATGCAAGTTATTCTTACTTCTTGTAGTTTTTTTTCCAGTGCATTTCCTATTTCTCTAGTGCTTTTTTTCCAACCTTTTTAAAGAGCAATCCTCTCAGGTATGCCGTAGCGATATCCCAAACAATTATCCTACTAGCGGTATCGTTATTCACCCCAAAATTTTTATTTAGTTCTTGTATTATACTCTCTTTATCTGGGATCATCGTTAACCAGTGGGAGTTAAACTTAAATGGTAGGAAAACATTCTTTTTAATCAGATCTAGTTCCATTACCAGTGCACTGTGGTCTGATAAAGTCATGGGCAAGTACTTTATCTTAATCCTATTTTGGGACATTAGATTTTTATTTCCCAGGATCATATCTATTCTTGACCAAGTTTGATGTGTTTTGGAGTAACAGGAATACATGGTTTCATCCGAGTTCTGGAAACGCCAAACATCAACCCAATTAAATTCCTGGGCTAATTTAAAAAGATCTACTTTTAATGCTCCTCCCCCTCTGCCAGACTTTCTATCCCTGAGTGGATCCATTACAGCGTTGTAGTCTCCTATCGCAATCATTTTAGCTTCCTGTCTATTCAGCATAAATCCATGCAATTGATACAAGACATCTGGCTTATATGGTGGTGGAATGTATATATTCGCAATAACCATTTTAACACCTTCTATATTACAATATAAAAAGAGGTACCTACCATAGTCATCCGCCTCGTATGCCAGACATTCAAATTGAATCTTATTATGTATCAAAATTGAGACCCCTCTAGAATAGGTGGTATATACTGAGTGGTACCCCTCCACTATCCATCTCTTCTCCAACCACCTTAAAGATTCCTTATCCAAATGTGTATCTTGGAAGCAGATAATGGCTGGCAAGAACCTCTTCATCCACTCCAGGATAGCATATCTCTTTACTCTCTCCCGTAGACCCCTCACATTCAACGAAAGAATCCTAACCATCTAGCAGAGGTGGAGGAGCGCAAGACAAACAAAAAAATAAAATAAAATATTATAACAATAAGCACGTCCCCCTCTCCCTCCTCCCATAAGTACCCCTCCCACCCTGAATAGCCCCCCCTTCTGCTGGGCAGCAGTCGGACGACTCCATATCTTAGCATAATAACTCCTTTCCCCTCCCCCAACCTCAAAGGCCATCGCCATCCGCCCACTCACTAACCTCCTCCGGAGTCTGAAAAAAAACAGTCCTACCCTTAATTTGGCCGGGAAAAGTAAACTATATTTTATACCTGCCTCCCTCAATCTCTTTTTAACAGCAATATATTCTTTCCTATGGGCATTAGTATAGGCGGAATAATCTGGAAACAATCTTATTTTTTCACCCTGTATCTGGTATTTTTCAGAATTCCTAGCATCAGATATTATTATATCACAATCCCTAGCAAGTAAACATTTAACCAATATCTGTCTAGGATATTCCCCAGGAACCCTCTTTTTTGTAGGGACCCTGTGTGCTCTTTCGATGGCAAAAAGAGCGGAGAGAGTACCCGCCTTACAATTCTCCCTTATCCATCCCTCCATATATTCAGTACAGTTGTCTCCCTCTACCCGCTCTGGGATCCCTACACATCTTATATTGGATCTTCTTGATCTATCCTCTTGACTTATTAATTTTTGTTCTATCTTAGAGTTTATTTCCTTTAGGGCGACTACCTCCTTCTCTAAGTGCTGTACCGAAATGTTCCAAGCTAGGGACCTTTTTCTCCATCTCATGTAGACGCTGCCTAATTTTCTCCATCTCATCCTGTATTATGCTGACATCCGTCTGCACTGTGTCCCGATCTGGGTTGCTATGTTCCCCATTACATTCTCCATCCTCGAGACAGTGCAAAATATGTCTTTCATCATCCTTGCATCTATTTCTGTGAATGTCACTGAAACTCCCCTCTCTTCCCCTCCCTCCTTAGACCCATTCTCGTGCATCAAACCCTGGGGTCCTGGCTCTATATTTTTTTCTTTTTGTGGAGATCTGAAACCTGGCGAATTCGGAGCCAGAAATTTATTTAAGCCCTGTTGTTTGGGCCAACTCTCTAACCCTGTAACTGACCTCCTAGCACTGCCCCCCATAGGGCCACGCTGTTCCTCCTTTTTCTTGGGTGACATCTTTAAGCTCTCTTTCTCTCTCCTTCTTTCCCCTTTTTTAGCAAACCGACACCACTACCAAATTACCAAAATATGTAAGAAAAAAATTAATAAAATTTGTAAGGTTGTTAGTAACCCTCCTCTCTGTTGTCAAGACACAATCACTGACCTTCCCGACCGTTCTCTCATAAATACAGGTATAAAGTTGAATCTATAACAACCCACAACCTACTATAATCACCCACCCAATTCAACACACCCATATACTATGACCAGGAAGTGTAAGTTAATAAGAGAAGGGTATAAATACAGAAAAAAAAAAAGGAGAAAAAAGTCCAACAATCAAACAGTAAACGTTATCCTATAGTCCAGAGGTGCCGTCTACGTTAGTCCCCACACCACAATGTAAAACCGGCTGGGAGAGGAGGAGAGGTCGCAACTTCAACAGACCATATGCAAGCCTTATACATTTAATGAGAGGGTTGATTTACTTCCGAGCAAGTCCATGCCTGGTTAATCCGGAAGGGTTTGGGGATGCTATTAAGAGTTAGTCTTATAGGTAAAATATGGGAGGTTTGGGAGGGTTTCTTTTTTTTTTTCGTCAGAGGGTTAGTTACAAAGGTTTCTCTTCTTTTTTTTTTTTTTTTTCTTCAGAGGGTTAGTTACAGAGGTTAGTTACAGAGTTATCAAAATCCAAATTAGCAGAGGTGATATATTTATGGATACATCGATCACTGTACTCCGTAGTCCACAACCATCTGATTATATTCTCTCCCCCCTTTTTCTTCTTTTTTCTTTTCTTTTTTTCCTTAACCCTCTTATTAACATGTACTTTTCTTCCTTCCAAAGAAAACACTCCACAGGGTGCTCACTCCCCACCTAAACGTACAAAATAAATTTTGAATAGCATCCTCAAAATTTAGCTCTCCAT
This sequence comes from Bufo bufo, assembly GCF_905171765.1. NCBI lineage: Eukaryota > Metazoa > Chordata > Amphibia > Anura > Bufonidae > Bufo > Bufo bufo. Next base: position 60,793,379 of record NC_053396.1, read on the forward strand.
ACTCGAACTTCCAACCCTCTATTTTTCTCCTTTCATCTTTCCTACTGTTCTTCCTTCAGGTCTCTCCTCTCCTTTCCTCTCTCTTCCTCATCTCACCTCCACTTCTTCTTTTATCATCCCCTTTATCAATATCTATAGATTAATTATAGAATAGGGGCCATCCAGAGCGGTCTTCAAAGTAATGTACTCCTCAATTGGGGGCCGCTCATCTCCAGCGGACCCCCTCCAAAGCCCTAATACAACAGTTAGATCCGTCCAAGCCCTCCAAAAAGCATCCAAAGAGGAGGGGGGGAACAATCTCCTCTGCTCCTCCAAACCGGGAACTCACCACCCAGGCGCGGCCACCGCGTCAACATGCAGCAGATCCGTAGCAACTCCATCAGACCCATCAAACCGGTGGAAGATGTCGGCGCCGGGTTCTCCACTTCAGCCACTTCAGCCGCAATGTCGACCTCTCTGGCGACTCACCGAGACGGACCAGCGGGGACAGGAAACATCTAGTAGACAGGTGGGGAGAGCAGGCCACATCTAAAACTCCATCGGCGTTTCACAGCAATCACCTCATGCAGGAGCGGGCGGACGGGCCGTGCAGCCAGCGAGCGGCGAGGGAGGGGGCGGAGCCTAGCGTCTTTCGTCAGACGTTCCCATGCTGCTCTATTTATCAATCTAACTATCAATTTATCTAACTATCAATTTAGCTATCTATCAATTTATCTATTAGCACATATCTATCTATGTATCTATTTATATACCTAACTAGCTATCAAGCTATCTATTTATCTAACAATCTATCTAACAATGCATTGATTTATCTATCTATTTATCTAACTAGCTATTAATCTATTTATCTATTTATCTAACAATGTATCTATTTAACAATGTATCTATTTATCTAACTATCTATCAATCTCTTTATCTAACTATTTATCTATTTATCTAATTATCTATCAATCTATTTATCTAACTATTTATCTATCAATCTATTTATCTAACAATGTATCTATTTATCTATCTATTTATCTAACTATCTATCTATCTATCTATCTATCTATCTATCTATCTATCTATCAATGTATCTATTTATATACCTAACTAGCTATCAAGCTATCTATTTATCTAACAATCTATCTAACAATGCATCGATTTATCTATCTATTTATCTAACTAGCTATTAATCTATTTATCTAACAATGTATCTATTTATCTATTTAACAATGTATCTATTTATCTAACTATCTATCAATCAATCTATTTATCTAACAATTTATCTATTTATCTATCTATTTATCTAACTATCTATCAATCTATTTATCTAACTATTTATCTAACTATTTATCTATCTATCTATCTATCTATCTATCTATCTATCTATCTTTCTATCTATAAACAATGAATTCCACGGCACCTCCACATAGTAAAAATGTGTGTTTAATCACCAGTCAAGTAACGTTTCGGTCCTCTCAATGGAACTTTTTTCAAGCAGTGACAAGTGTTTGTACAAATTTGTGGCCAGACGGCGTTATAGAAGATAGATACATGTTATCGGCAACCGGGAAAGTTGAGGTGCTGCAATTAGCTATTGTTAATATCTATAAATGCTACATATCTGTGTTAGATGCAGTGATAAAATATTTTGCTTAAACCATGGATGCCTTCGATTTTATTAAACACGATCGTATATAATTAAAGCAAATTTCATACATCGCAGGTCCATGATAGATACAGTCAGGTCCATAAATATTGGGACATCAACACAATTATAACATCTTTGGCTCTATACACCATCACAATGGATTTGAAATGAAACGAACAAGATGTGCTTTAACTGTGGACCGTCAGCTATAATTTGAGGGTATTTACATCCAAATCAGGTGAACGGTGTAGGAATTACAACAGTTTGCATATGTGCCTCCCACTTGTTAAGGGACCAAAAGTAATGGGACAATTGGCTTCTCAGCTGTTCCATGGCCAGGTGTGTGTTAGTCCTTCATTATCCCAATTACAATGAGCAGATAAAAGGTCCAGAGTTCATTTCAAGTGTGCTATTTGCATTTGGAATCTGTTGCTGTCAACTCTCAAGATGAGATCCAAAGAGCTGTCATTATCAGTGAAGCAAGCCATCATTAGGCTGAAAAAAGAAACAAACCCATCTCAGAGATAGCAAAAATATTAGGCGTGGCCAAGATAACTATTTGGAACAATCTTAAAAAGAAGGAACGCACCGGGTGAGCTCAGCAACACCAAAAGACCAGGAAGACCAAGGAAAACAACAGTGGTGGATGACCGAAGAATTCTTTCCCTGGTGAAGAAAATACCTTCACAACAGTTGGCCAGATCAAGAACACTCTCCAGGAGGTAGGTGTATGTGTGTCAAAGTCAACAATCAAGAGAAGACTTCACCAGAGTGAATACAGAGGGTTCACCACAAGATTTAAACCATTGGTGAGTCTCAAAAACAGGAAGGCCAGATTAGAGTTTGCCAAACAACATCTAAAAAAGCCTTCACAGTTCTGGAACAGCATCCTATGGACAGATAAGACCAAGATCAACTTGTACCAGAATGATGGGAAGAGTATGGAGGAGGAAAGGAACTGCTCATGATTAGAGTTGAGCGAACACCTGGATGTTCGGGTTCGAAAAGTTCGGCCGAACTTCCCGGAAATGTTCGGGTTCGGGATCCGAACCCGACCCGAACTTCGTCCCGAACCCCATTGAAGTCAATGGGGACCCAAACTTTTCGGCACTAAAAAGGCTGTAAAAGGCAGCAACATGTAGGTAAATCCCCTGCAAACAAATGTGGATAGGGAAATGATCTAAAATAAAAATAAAATATATAAAAATAAACCAATATCAATTGGAGAGAGGTCCCATAACAGAGAATCTGGCTTCACGTCAGCAGAGAATCAGTCTTCATGCCATAGCAGAGAATCTGGCTTCACGTCATCCACCACTGTAACAGCCCATTGTCATATATTTAGGCCCCGGCACCCAGGCAGAGGAGAGAGGTCCCGTAACAGAGAATCTGGCTTCATGTCAGCAGAGAATCAGTCTGCATGTCATAGCAGAGAATCAGGCTTTACGTCACCCAACACTGGAACAGTCCATTGTCAGATATTTAGGCCCAGGCACCCAGGCAGAGGAGAGAGGTCCCGTAACAGAGAATCTGGCTTCATGTCAGCAGAGAATCAGTCTGCATGTCATAGCAGAGAATCAGGCTTCACGTCACCCACCACTGGAACAGGCCACTGTCACATATTTAGGCCCAGGCACCCAGGCAGAGGAGAGAGGTCCCATAATAGAGATTCAGGCTTCATGTCAGCAGAGAATCAGTCTTCATGTCATAGCAGAGAATCAGGCTTCACGTCACCCACCACTGAAACAGGCCACTGTCACATATTTAGGCCCAGGCACGCAGGCAGAGGAGAGAGGTCCCATAACAGAGATTCAGGCTTCATGTCAGCAGAGAATCAGTCTTCATGTCATAGCAGAGAATTAGGCTTCACGTCACCCACCACTGGAACAGGCCACTGTCACATATTTAGGCCCAGGCACCCAGGCAGAGGAGAGAGGTCCCATAACAGAGATTCAGGCTTCATGTCAGCAGAGAATCAGTCTTCATGTCATAGCAGAGAATCAGGCTTCACGTCACCCACCACTGGAACAGGCCACTGTCACATATTTAGGCCAAGGCACCCAGACAGAGGAGAGAGGTCCCGTAACAGAGAATCTGGCTTCATGTCAGCACAGAATCAGTCTTCATGTCATAGCAGAGAATCAGGCTTCACGTCACCCACCACTGGAACAGGCCACTGTCACATATTTAGGCCCAGGCACCCAGGCAGAGGAGAGAGGTCCCATAACAGAGATTCAGGCTTCATGTCAGCAGAGAATCAGTCTTCATGTCATAGCAGAGAATCAGGCTTCACGTCACCCACCACTGGAACAGGCCACTGTCACATATTTAGGCCCAGGCACCCAGGCAGAGGAGAGAGGTCCCATAACAGAGATTCAGGCTTCATGTCAGCAGAGAATCAGTCTTCATGTCATAGCAGAGAATCAGGCTTCACGTCACCCACCACTGGAACAGGCCACTGTCACATATTTAGGCCCAGGCACCCAGACAGAGGAGAGAGGTCCCGTAACAGAGAATCTGGCTTCATGTCAGCACAGAATCAGTCTTCATGTCATAGCAGAGAATCAGGCTTCACGTCACCCACCACTGGAACAGGCCACTGTCACATATTTAGGCCCAGGCACCCAGGCAGAGGAGAGAGGTCCCATAACAGAGATTCAGGCCTCATGTCAGCAGAGAATCAGTCTTCATTCATAGCAGAGAATCAGGCTTCACGTCACCCACCACTGGAACAGGCCACTGTCACATATTTAGGCCCAGGCACCCAGGCAGATCAGAGAGGTCCCATAACAGAGATTCAGGCTTCATGTCAGCAGAGAATCAGTCTTCATTTCATAGCAGAGAATCAGGCTTCACGTCACCCACCACTGGAACAGGCCACTGTCACATATTTAGGCCCAGGCACCCAGACAGAGGAGAGAGGTCCCGTAACAGAGAATCTGGCTTCATGTCAGCACAGAATCAGTCTTCATGTCATAGCAGAGAATCAGGCTTCACGTCACCCACCACTGGAACAGGCCACTGTCACACATTTAGGCCCTGGCACCCAGACAGAGGAGAGAGGTCCCGTAACAGAGAATCTGGCTTCATGTCAGCACAGAATCAGTCTTCATGTCATAGCAGAGAATCAGGCTTCACGTCACCCACCACTGGAACAGGCCACTGTCACACATTTAGGCCCCGGCACCCAGACAGAGGAGAGAGGTCCCGTAACAGAGAATCTGGCTTCATGTCAGCACAGAATCAGTCTTCATGTCATAGCAGAGAATCAGGCTTCACGTCACCCACCACTGGAACAGGCCACTGTCACACATTTAGGCCCCGGCACCCAGACAGAGGAGAGGTTCATTCAACTTTGAGTTGCCCCGCAATATAATGGTAAAATGAAAATAAAAATAGGATTGAATGAGGATGTGCCCTGGAGTACAATAATATATTGTTAAGGGGAGGTAGTTAATGTCTAATCTGCACAAGGGATGGACAGGTCCTGTGGGATCCATGCCTGGTTCATTTTTATGAACGTCAGCTTGTCCACATTGGCTGTAGACAGGCGGCTGCGTTTGTCTGTAATGACGCCCCCTGCCGTGCTGAATACACGTTCAGACAAAACGCTGGCCGTCGGGCAGGCCAGTACCTCCAAGGCATAAAAGGCTAGTTCTGGCCACGTGGACAATTTGGAGACCCAGAAGTTGAATGGGGCCGAACCATCAGTCAGTACGTGGAGGGGTGTGCACAGGTGCTGTTCCACCATGTTAGTGAAATGTTGCCTCCTGCTAACACGTTCCGTATCAGGTGGTGGTGCAGTTAGCTGTGGCGTGGTGACAAAACTTTTCCACATCTCTGCCATGCTAACCCTGCCCTCAGAGGAGCTGGCCGTGACACAGCTGCATTGGCGACCTCTTGCTCCTCCTCTGCCTTCGCCTTGGGATTCCACTGGTTCCCCTGTGACATTTGGGAATGCTCTCAGTAGCGCGTCTACCAACGTGCGCTTGTACTCGCGCATCTTCCTATCACGCTCCAGTGTAGGAAGTAAGGTGGGCACATTGTCTTTGTACCGGGGATCCAGCAGGGTGGCAACCTAGTAGTCCGCACACGTTAAAATGTGGGCAACTCTGCTGTCGTTGCGCAGGCACTGCAACATGTAGTCGCTCATGTGTGCCAGGCTGTTCAGAGGTAAGGACAAGCTGTCCTCTGTGGGAGGCGTATCGTCATCGTCCTGCGTTTCCCCCCAGCCACGCACCAGTGATGGGCCCGAGCTGCTTTAGGTGCCACCCCGCTGTGAACATGCTTCATCCTCATCCTCCTTCACCTCCTCCTCATCCTCGTCATCCTCGTCCTCCAGTAGTGGGCCCTCTCTGGCCACATTTGTACCTGGCCTCTGGTGTTGCAAAAAACCTCCCACTGAGTCACTTCGAAGAGACTGGCCTGAAAGTGCTAAAAATGACCCCTCTTCCTCCTCTTCCTCCTGGGCCACCTCCTCTTCCATCATCGCCCTAAGTGTTTTCTCAAGGAGACATAGAAGTGGTATTGTAACGCTGATAACGGCGTCATCGCCACTGGCCATGTTGGTGGAGTACTCGAAACAGCGCAACAGGGCACACAGGTCTCGCATGGAGGCCCAGTCATTGGTGGTGAAGTGGTGCTGTTCCGCAGTGCGACTGACCCGTGCGTGCTGCAGCTGAAACTCCACTATGGCCTGCTGCTGCTCGCACAGTCTGTCCAGCATATGCAAGGTGGAGTTCCACCTGGTGGGCACATCGCATATGAGGCGGTGAGCGGGAAGGCCGAAGTTACGCTGTAGCGCAGACAGGCGTGCAGCAGCAGGGTGTGAACGCCGGAAGCGCGGACAGACGGCCCGCACTTTATGCAGCAGCTCTGACATGTCGGGGTAGTTGCGAATGAACTTCTGCACCACCAAATTCAGCACATGCGCCAGGCAAGGGATATGCATCAAACCGGTTAGTCCTAGAGCTGCAACGAGATTTCGCCCATTATCGCACACCACCAGGCCGGGCTTGAGGCTCACCGGCAGCAACCACTCGTCGGTCTGTTGTTCTATACCCCGCCACAACTTCTGTGCGGTGTGGGGCCTGTCCCCCAAACATATGAGTTTCAGAACGGCCTGCTGACGTTTACCCCGGGCTGTGCTGAAGTTGGTGGTGAAGGTGTGTGGCTGACTGGATGAGCAGATGGAAGAAGAGGAGGAGGGAGCTGAGTAGGAGGAGGAGGAGACAGAAGGCAAAGAATGTTGCCCTGCGATCCTTGGCGGCGGAAGGACGTGCGCCAAACAGCTCTCCGCCTGGGGCCCAGCCGCCACTACATTTACCCAGTGTGCAGTTAGGGAGATATAGCGTCCCTGGCCGTGCTTACTGGTCCACGTATCTGTGGTTAGGTGGACCTTGCCACAGATGGCGTTGCGCAGTGCACACTTGATTTTATCGGACACTTGGTTGTGCAGGGAAGGCACGGCTCTCTTGGAGAAGTAGTGCCGGCTGGGAACAACATACTGTGGGACAGCAAGCGACATGAGCTGTTTGAAGCTGTCTGTGTCCACCAGCCTAAATGACAGCATTTCATAGGCCAGTAGTTTAGAAATGCTGGCATTCAGGGCCAGGGATCGATGGTGGCTAGGTGGGAATTTACGCTTTCTCTCAAATGTTTGTGAGATGGAGAGCTGAACGCTGCCGTGTGACATGGTTGAGATGCTTGGTGACGCAGGTGGTGGTGTTGGTGGTACATCCCATGTTTGCTGGGCGGCAGGTGCCAACGTTCCTCCAGAGGCGGAGGAAGAGGCCGAGGCGGCAGCAGCAGCAGAAGAGGACGAGGCGGCAGCAGCAGAAGAGGTAGCAGGGGGAGCCTGAGTGACTTCTTTGTTTTTAAGGTGTTTACTCCACTGCAGTTCATGCTTTGCATGCAGGTGCCTAGTCATGCAGGTTGTGCTAAGGTTCAGAACGTTAATGCCTCGCTTCAGGCTCTGATGGCACAGCGTGCAAACCACTCAGGTCTTGTCGTCAGCACATTGTTTAAAGAAGTGCCATGCCAGGGAACTCCTTGAAGCTGCCTTTGGGGTGCTCGGTCCCAGATGGCGGCGGTCAGTAGCAGGCGGAGTCTCTTGGCGGCGGGTGTTCTGATTTTGCCCACTGCTCCCTCTTTTGCTACGCTGTTGGCTCGGTCTCACCACTGCCTCTTCCTCCGAACTGTGAAAGTCAGTGGCACGACCTTCATTCCATGTGGGGTCTAGGACCTCATCGTCCCCTGCATCGTCTTCCACCCAGTCTTGATCCCTGACCTCCTGTTCAGTCTGCACACTGCAGAAAGACGCAGCAGTTGGCACCTGTGTTTCGTCATCATCAGAGACGTGCTGAGGTGGTATTCCCATGTCCTCATCATCAGGAAACATAAGTGGTTGTGCGTTAGTGCATTCTATCTCTTCCACCCCTGGGGAAGGGCTCGGTGGATGCCCTTGGGAAACCCTGGCAGCAGAGTCTTCAAACAGCAAAAGAGACTGCTGCATAACTTGAGGCTCAGACAGTTTCCCTGATATGCATGGGGGTGATGTGACAGACTGATGGGATTGGTTTTCATGCGCCATCTGTGTGCTTTCTGCAGAAGACTGGGTGGGAGATAATGTGAACGTGCTGGATGCACTGTCGGCCACCCAATTGACTAATGCCTGTACCTGCACAGGCCTTACCATCCTTAGAACGGCATTGGGCCCCACCAAATATCCCTGTAAATTCTGGCGGCTACTGGGACCTGAGGTAGTTGGTACACTAGGACGTGTGGCTGTGGCAGAATGGCCACACGTCCTCTCCCAGCACCAGAGGGTCCACTAACACCACCACGACCATGTCCACGTCCGCGTCCCTTACTAGTTGTTTTCCTCATTGTTACCGTTCACCACAATAAGAAAAATATTATTCGGGCCAATGTATTGAATTAAAATTCAGGCCTTTTTTTACAGACACCTAACACTGTCTGGCTATCTATTTAGGTACCGTATTACACTAATACAGGCACACAAGTAATGACAGATTTGGTTGAATATAAATGTGAGGCCTATTTTTTACGCGCTGTGTGACAGATATACCTTTTAATCACAGAATTAGACTTGTATCTGCACTGTAGCGTGTGTGTTAAGTTTTTCAGAATGACACTATCAGCACCTTCAATCTAAGATATCCTTTTTGGGATAGATTTAAAGTAGGCCTGATATAGCAGAAACTACTAATTTTGAGAATGGCAAATTTGGGAATAGTTTTTCAACCCAGAACAAAAACTGTGCTTTTACGGTCACTACAAATAATTTGACCAGCTAAAACTGTACTGATTTGGAGGAATAGAAATGTCAGGCCTATTTTTTAGGCGCTGGGTGACAGGCTCAACTTGCCCCTGATGTAGTATATGGCAAAAAATAACCACACTATTGATGGTTAAATGCACTTGGGTGACACAGGCTCAGCCTGCACCTAATGTAGTATATGGCCAAAAAATAACCACACTATTGATGGTTAAATGCACTTGATGAAAGCTTGACCCTGATGTAGGATATAGCAAAAAATAACCACACTATTGATGGTTAAATGCACTTGGGTGACACAGGCTCAGCCTGCACCTGATGTAGTATATGGCCAAAAAATAACCACACTATTGATGGTTAAATGCACTTGGGTGACACAGGCTCAGCCTGCACCTGATGTAGGATATAGCAAAAAATAACCACACTATTGATGGTTAAATGCACTTGGTGGTAGCTTGTGCTGGCGCACCACAAGCCACAAAATGGCCGCAGATCACCCCAGAAAAAAGTGATATAAAAACGCTCTGGGCAGCCTAAAAAAAGTGAGCAATTCAATATCAGCACTTCAATGATCCACAGCTGGAGATCGTCCACTGAATTAAGTCTTTTGGAGGAGTTAATCTGCCTAATATCGCCCTAACATCGCAGCAGCAACCTCTCCCTACGCTTGTATCAGCAGAGTGACGTGCAGCGCTACGTGACCCAAGCTTATATAGAGGCTGGGTCACATGCTGCACTGGCCAATCACAGCCATGCCAATAGTAGGCAAGGCTGTGATGGCCTCTTGGGGCAAGTAGTATGACGCTTGTTGATTGGCTGCGTTGCAGCCTTTCAAAAAGCGCCAAGAAAGCGCCGAACACCGAACCCGGACTTTTACAAAAATGTTCGGGTTCGGGTCCGTGCCACGGACACCCCAAAATTCGGTACGATCCCGAACTATACAGTTCGGGTTCGCTCATCCCTACTCATGATCCTAAGCATACCACCTCATCAGTGAAGCATGGTGGTGGTAGTGTCATGGCATGGGCATGTATGGCTGCCAATAGAACTGGTTCTCTTGTATTTATTGATGTGACTGCTGACAAAAGCAGCAGGATGAATTCTGAAGTGTTTCGGGCAATATTATCTGCTCATATTCAGCCTAATGCATCAGAACTCATTGGATGGTGCTTCACAGTGCAGATGGACAATGACCCAAAGCATACTGCAAAAGCAACCAAAGAGTTTTTAAAGGGAAAGAAGTGGAATGTTATGCAATGGCCAAGTCAGTCACCTGACCTGAATCCGATTGAGCATGCATTTCACTTGCTGAAGACAAAGCTGAAGGGAAAATGCCCCAAGAACAAGCAGGAACTGAGGACAGTTGCAGTAGAGGCCTTCCAGAGCATCACCAGGGATGAAACCCAGCGTCTGGTGATGTCTATGCGTTCCAGACTTCAGGCTGTTATTGACTGCCAAGGATTTGCAACCAAGTATTAAAAAGTGAAAGTTTGATTCATGCAAACTGTTGTAATTCCTACACCGTTCACCTGATTTGGATGTAAATACCCTCAAATTAAAGCTGACAGTCTGCAGTTAAAGCACATCTTGTTCGTTTCATTTCAAATCCATTAAGGTGGTGTATAGAGCCAAAAATGTTAGAATTGAGTCAGTCTCAATATTTATGGACCTGACTGTAGATCGATAGATAAATTGATATCTTGATAGATAGTTAGAGAAATAGATAAATTGTTAGATAGATAAATTGTTAGATAGATAAATTGATTAATAGATAGTAAGATAGATATATAGATAGTTAGATAAATAGATAAATTGTTAGATAAATAGATTGATAGATAGTTAGGTAAATAGATACATTGTTAGATAGATAAATAGATATAATCCCAGAAAATCCACGGCACTTCTTTCAGTAAAACGTGTAGTTTTATTCACCAATAGCAACGTTTCGGGTCGCACACTGGAACCTTTCTCAAGCAGTGATCAAATTGCAAATTTCCAAGTTTCAATGTCTCATCCTCACTGGGGCTCTCGGACTCGGAGGCAAGGAGGGCGTATGCCTCCTCGGCCGAGAACGTCCAGCGGGCCATAGGGGAGTGTGTGTGTGTGTGTGCGTGCGTGTAAATCTTTATTAGGTGTGTGTGGGGGCACGGGTGTTCCCGGACTTTTCCCTAAACCTAACAGGAAAAAATAAATAAAGAAAAACTAACAAAAAAAAAAAAAGAGCCCAAAAAATGTGAAAAAGAAAAAAATTATTCTAACTCGCTGATCAGCCGTCCGAAGCTGATCAGCGGTGGGGTGGGCCATGCCCTTACAGTGGCCGGACACAAAAAAAAACTTGTGCCCCCAAAAAAGAATGATGGGGGAGGTGCAAGGGGGCAAGCTGCAGCACCCCTGGGGTGTCTAGGCTCACACAGCTGTGCTGTGGACCCCAGACACCCTAAGAGGATGATGCAACACTAAAAACCTTAACTTTCCATAAAGTCTCCCTGCCTGAACTAAACCTTTCCCTACCCTGTCCCTAACCTACCTTTTAGTGCCAGGCACAGATCAGGGGGTGCAATCTAGAGATCGGGCAGCAGGCTCCTCTCTCTGCGTAGTCCAACGGCCGAATGGAGGAGGAGAGGAGAGAATGGGGGAGTTAACCCCTGCCCGCCCGTGCAGCCAATCAGAAGAGATCCTGTGAGGTGATGTCACCATCACCTCACAGGATCTAAGGATGGTGATTGGTGGTGTATTATCACACCACCGATCACCATCCTGTTCCGGGTTATCGGGTCACCAGAGACCCGAATAACCCGGAAACGCAGCAAACCGCAAGTCTGAATTGACCTGCGGTTTCCTGCGATCGCCGATGCGGGGGGTCACAGGACCCCCCTAGGCATTGTGCCAGAGTGCCTGCCGAATGAATTCGGCAGTTACTCCGTTCCGATCACTGCCCGCGGTGCGCCAGTGATTGGAACTACACAGGACGTACGGGTACGCCCTGTGTCCTTAAGTACCAGGACATCAGGGCGTTTTTTGCACACCCTGTGTCCTTAAGGGGTTAAATCACGGACACCCTAGATTTTATTAAACACGATCATATATAATAATTAAAATCTAATTTCGCACATCGCAGGTCCACTAACAAACGGAATGGAACAGTTAACTTTTAAGGACCTGCGGTGACATCAGCTTTGGGGTTTGTGGGGGCTTGGGCGGTTTATGGGTGGGAAAAGGAACTCAAAGGTCCTTTAGCTAATAGATAGATAGATGCTGGCTAGATAGATTAGCTAGATAACTTCATAGTCTATTGATATATTTTTGCTTAAATCACATACGCCTTCGATTTTTATCAAACACGATCGTATATCATTAAAAGCAAATTTCAAAGATCACAGGTCCACTAACAAAGGGAATGGAACAGTTAACTTTTATGGACCTGCGGTGACATCAAAGGTCTTTTAGTTTTAGGATCCTAGACAGATCAAATAGCTATTGTCAATATTTATAATAGCTTAATAAGAGGTTAATACAAGCTTAATATAATTTTATTTTTAAACATATTAAAACTTAATTAAATTACTGACACAATATCAGATCTTAACAGAATAAAGAGGATTTGAATGGGCGGAGTGGGCGGGGTTGTGTGTGGGAAAGGGGGGTGTCCACCTGTCACTTTGAGTTTGACAAAACATCCAGCCCTATACTACTACTCCTATACATATAACCCGAGTTTCAATTTACCTTGCAATCCATTTGTCCAGCTCCTATGTCAGCCTGCAACACACAGAGTATCATGGCGCCTGATCTTCCATCACAAAACTTTAAAGACTACAATCCCCACAATCCCTAGCTTTCCTGCTGTGAGTTTGTACTTGTTCAGGAGTGTTGATGTTTACTGATTGGCTGCCTGATATACAGTCCAGTCACGCCCCCTCTACTCAATAATCACCAGCACACTAACACTCCATTTGTTTCACAAGTAGTGATGAGTGGCAGGCGTCATATTCGAATTCACTATATTTCGCAAATATTTCGTAGAATATTCACAAATTTGAATATTCTTTATATTCTACATTTTTTTTACTCAAAAAATCAGCAAGGTAATGATCGCGTAATATGCGAATATTACACAATCAATACAGGCGTGGGTCAAAAAATGAATATATAGAACTATAGAATTTAATGCTATTTATTAGTTTTTTAGAATATTCATAATTTTTTTCCATCTGAAGTCATGATTCCTCCCTGCTTAAGTAACTTAAGCAGGGAGGAATTATGACTTCAGATGGAAAAAAATGACAAATATTCTAAAAAACTAATATATAGAGCAATATAGGTAATATATTGCTATATTCATTTTTTCAGAATATTTGTAATATTCTAGAACAAGAATATATAGCAATTTAGCTAATATAGTGTTATATTCTTTTTTTTAATGCAGAAAGAAGTTGAGAAAAATCCAGCTCCACTTTAAAGGAATTGCGTTTATTCAGCTTGCGGTTAAAAACTCATCCAAGAAATACAAAATTTAGCAGTCTTGTCTTGTCTACATGTTTCGGGCTATCAGAGACATTTCCAGCCCTTCTTCATGACACTATTTTTTTAATAGTTGTAATTTTTTTCCAATCTGAACTTCAGATGAGAAGCAAGCAAGAAGCAGGGAGGAATCATGTTTTCAGATGTTAAAAAATAACGAATATTCGATATAGCGAATATATAGCACTACAGTGGGGGAAATAATTATTTGACCCCTCACTGATTTTGTAAGTTTGTCCAATGACAAAGAAATGAAAAGTCTCAGAACAGTATCATTTCAATGGTAGGTTTATTGTAACAGTGGCAGATAGCACATCAAAAGGAAAATCGAAAAAATAACTTTAAATAAAAGATAGCAACTGATTTGCATTTCATTGAGTGAAATAAGTATTTGAACCCCTACCAACCATTAAGAGTTCTGGCTCCCACAGAGTGGTTAGACACTTCTACTCAATTAGTCACCCTCATTAAGGACACCTGTCTTAACTAGTCACCTGTATAAAAGACACCTGTCCACAGAATCAATCAATCAAGCAGACTCCAAACTCTCCAACATGGGAAAGACCAAAGAGCTGTCCAAGGATGTCAGAGACAAAATTGTAGACCTGCACAAGGCTGGAATGGGCTACAAAACCATTAGCAAGAAGCTGGGAGAGAAGGTGACAACTGTTGGTGCGATTGTTCGAAAATGGAAGGAGCACAAAATGACCATCAATCGACCTCGCTCTGGGGCTCCACGCAAGATCTCACCTCGTGGGGTGTCAATGGTTCTGAGAAAGGTGAAAAAGCATCCTAGAACTACACGGGAGGAGTTAGTTAATGACCTCAAATTAGCAGGGACCACAGTCACCAAGAAAACCATTGGAAACACATTACACCGCAATGGATTAAAATCCTGCAGGGCTCGCAAGGTCCCCCTGCTCAGGAAGGCACATGTGCAGGCCCGTCTGAAGTTTGCCAATGAACACCTGAATGATTCAGAGAGTGACTGGGAGAAGGTGCTGTGGTCTGATGAGACCAAAATAGAGCTCTTTGGCATTAACTCAACTCGCTGTGTTTGGAGGAAGAAAAATGCTGCCTATGACCCCCAAAACACCGTCCCCACCGTCAAGCATGGGGGTGGAAACATTTTGCTTTGGGGGTGTTTTTCTGCTAAGGGCACAGGACAACTTATTCGCATAAACGGGAAAATGGACGGAGCCATGTATCGTGAAATCCTGAGCGACAACCTCCTTCCCTCTGCCAGGAAACTGAAAATGGGTCGTGGATGGGTGTTCCAGCACGACAATGACCCAAAACATACAGCAAAGGCAACAAAGGAGTGGCTCAAGAAGAAGCACATTAAGGTCATGGAGTGGCCTAGTCAGTCTCCGGACCTTAATCCAATCGAAAACCTATGGAGGGAGCTCAAGCTCAGAGTTGCACAGAGACAGCCTCGAAACCTTAGGGATTTAGAGATGATCTGCAAAGAGGAGTGGACCAACATTCCTCCTAAAATGTGCGCAAACTTGGTCATCAATTACAAGAAACGTTTGACCTCTGTGCTTGCAAACAAGGGTTTTTCCACCAAGTATTAAGTCTTTTTTTGTTAAAGGGGTTCAAATACTTATTTCACTCAATGAAATGCAAATCAGTTGCTATCTTTTATTTAAAGTTATTTTTTCGATTTTCCTTTTGATGTGCTATCTGCCACTGTTACAATAAACCTACCATTGAAATGATACTGTTCTGAGACTTTTCATTTCTTTGTCATTGGACAAACTTACAAAATCAGTGAGGGGTCAAATAATTATTTCCCCCACTGTATATTCAAAATATTCGCAAATTCTCGAAGTTGCGATATTAGAGATAAATATTCGGAATTTGAATATTCGCGCTCAACACTATTCACAAGACATTTAGCTAGAGAATTGATAGCAACACACTGAGCATGCTCAACTGAACAAAGGCTCAGAACTACAGGTTGATGCCATGGTAAGTTATGATACTGAAAAAGAGCTGTGTACTGACTCGTACACAATGTGATACCTCTTGGCGCAAAACCACAACTGCGAATGACGTCTTTTTAAAAGTTATTTATTCATTCGCGTTGTTACTCGAATGAATAAATAACTTTTAAAAAGACGTCACTCGCAGTTGTGGTTTTGCGCCAAGAGGTATCACATTGTGTACGAGTCAGTACACAGCTCTTTTTCAGTATTCTACATCACTCCTCTGGAGTGCTGGCAACTCCAAGGATTGAGAAGATACCGGCAGCATACCCCCCTTTGATCGACCCTCTCTCCCCCCTCCTGTCATGGTCTTACCTGCTTGCTGCTCTCCTTCGTTTGACATGTGCTGGCGGCCATCTTGGTTTCTGGGTTTCTTGTAGCCTTCCACCCTGCGGCTCCTCCTTCCCCTGGGAGGAGCTGGATGCCTAGCTCATATATATAGGAGGTCTGTGGCTTCAGTTCCTTGCTTGGTCCTCTTGTGTTCACATGCTTCTAAGACTGCTGCTGCTTCTGGTTCCTGATCCTGGCTTCGTCTGACTACCCTGCTGGTTCCTGATCCTGGCTTCGTCTGACTACCCTGCTGGTTCCTGATCCTGGCTTCATCTGACTACCCTGCTGGTTCCTGATCCTGGCTTCGTCTGACTACCCTTCTGGTTCCTGACCTCTGGCTTCGCAAAGACTCTGCTCGGTTTCACCATCCGTTTGGACTTTTGCTTTACAGCTTTATTTTCAATAAAGCCTTCTATTTTCACTTATCTCTTGTTGTACGTCTGGTTCATGGTTCCGTGACATTAGGACCAAGCCATGAATTCTGACGGTACAGGGCCATCCTCGCTACCCACGCTGGTTGCCAGACTTGATCAGCAGGATCACCTGTTGGGTCGGTTCGCTGTGGCGTTGCAAACCCTGCTTGAACGCACGGCTCATTTCGCTCCCGTTGCCGATGGGTCGGTTGTCGCTCCTGGGCTCGCTCCTACTGCCGCTCCGGTTGTTGCGCCAGAGTCTACCCTGACACCTGTTGTTGCGCCTGCGGTGTTTCGGGGTATGACCGGTTCTGCCCCTCTTCCACAGCGCTTTGGGGGAGAGCCAACTCAGTGCCGAGGTTTCCTTAAACAGGTGGGCATTTATTTAGAGTTGCTGCCACATGCCTTTCCTACTGAGAGATCAAGGGTGGGCTTCTTGATCTCGCTGCTCTCGGACAAGGCCTTGGCCTGGGCCAGCCCTTTATGGGAGAACAACAATCCGGTGGTTGCCGAGTTTTCCGGTTTTGTTGCTTCTCTTCGGAAGGTATTCGATGTGCCGGCTCGTGCTGCCTCTGCTGCGAAGCTCCTTATGTCCATCAGACAGGGTTCACGATCCGTAGCTGAATACGCCATTGAGTTTCGTACCCTGGCAGCAGAGGTGGGCTGGAATAATGAGGCTCTGGTCGCTGCTTTCTCTCATGGTCTCTCGGATGCCTTGAAGGATGAGGTTGCAGCTAAGGACCTACAAGTTGAGCTCGAGTCTCTTATTTCTTTCCTGATTTTGATTGACACCAGACTCAGGGAGAGACCTTCCTTTAAGGAGAACCTGCGGAGGTCTTCTAACAGATTGGTGCCTACGTTTGCTGTCCCACCCGTGCCTCCCTCTCCTCCCACGCCTCCTGGGGATGACTTGTCTGGGGGTGAACCCATGCAGCTGGGGTTTGCTCGCCTGTCCGAGGGGGAGAGGGCACTCCGGAGACGCGAGGGCCGATGCATGTACTGTGGTCTCGGTGGGCATTTTCGGTTGGCATGTCCGAACCGTCCGGGAAACGCTCGTACCCTGAGATCCTGTCGGGGGCAGATCTTGGGTGGAGTCTCCTCGTCCCCGGTTTCCCGTGTTGACAAACCACTGATCACTGTTGTCCTCTCCTGGGTCGGGGGCTCGGTGACGACCCAGGCGTTGGTGGACTCTGGTGCTGGTGGTTTGTTCATTGATAGTGTGTTCGCTGCCGCCAATTCCATTCCTCTGCAGGCTCGAGGTTCCCCACTGGCTCTTGAGGCGATAGACGGCAGACCCCTTCTGCCGCCACACGTGACTCATGAGACCCTTCCAGTGGGGATAGCCATTGGTGCCGTTCACAGAGAGTCGGTCTGCCTCCAGGTTATTTCGTCTCCACACTACTCGGTGGTCTTGGGGTACCCCTGGCTCCAGAAGCATAATCCGACTTTCGATTGGAGATCGGTCGAGATCCTCTCGTGGTCACCGCAGTGTGGGGCTAGTTGCATCCATGGGTCTGTCAAGTTGCTGTGTACTTCCTCGGACTCTCTGTTGCCTCCTGAATACGAGGAGTACCGGGAGGTATTCGATAAGGTGCGCGCGGTTGCCCTACCTCCGCACCGCCCATACGATTGTGCCATAGAGTTACAATCTGGTGCCGTTCCTCCTCGTGGCAAAGTCTATCCACTGTCGGTAGCGGAGAATGAGGCCATGGAGGAGTACGTGAGGGAGGCGCTTTCACGCGGACACATTCGCAAATCTTCGTCCCCGGCAGGGGCTGGATTTTTCTTTGTGAAAAAGAAGGGCGGTGAGTTGAGGCCTTGCATCGATTACAGGGGTCTCAATCGCATCACGATCAAGAACGCTTACCCGATACCCTTGATTTCCGAGCTGTTCGATCGCCTTAAAGGGGCCACGGTCTTTACCAAACTCGACCTGAGGGCGGCATATAACCTGGTAAGGATCAAGGCGGGCGATGAGTGGAAGACCGCGTTTAACACCAGGACCGGTCATTACGAATCCTTGGTTATGCCCTTTGGGTTGTGCAATGCGCCCGCAGTCTTTCAGGAATTCATCAACGATGTTTTCCGCGACCTGTTGCAGCAGTGTGTGGTAGTCTATTTGGATGACATCTTGGTATATTCTGAATCCATGGAGGCCCACATTCTGGATGTCAGACGAGTGTTGCAACGGTTACGAGAGAACAAGCTGTTCGGTAAGCTTGAGAAATGCGAATTTCACCGATCCCAGGTAACCTTCTTAGGTTACATCATTTCCGCTGAGGGGTTCTCCATGGATCCTGAGAAGGTTTCGGCTGTCTTACAGTGGCCCCAGCCCAGTGGTCTTCGTTCCCTGCAGCGCTTTTTGGGCTTCGCCAATTATTATCGGAAGTTCATCAGGGACATTTCCATGCTGGCCAAGCCTCTCACGGATCTGACCAGGAAGGGCAGTAATTCCCAGGTCTGGCCGCTCGAGGCCATCCGAGCTTTTGAGGCCCTAAAGTCCGCCTTTGTGTCGGCTCCGATTCTGTCGCATCCCAACCCTGGGTTGCCCTTTGTCCTCGAGGTGGACGCGTCTGAGACGGGAGTAGGCGCCCTTCTGTCTCAGCGTAGAACACCAGAGGGTCCTCTGCTTCCTTGTGGGTTTTACTCCCGGAAACTGTCTTCCGCGGAGTGCAACTATCAGATTGGTGACAGGGAGTTATTGGCCATCGTGCAGGCCCTTAAAGAATGGAGGCACTTGCTCGAGGGTTCGGTGGTTCCGGTTCTCATCCTGACGGACCACAAGAATCTGACCTACCTTTCTGAGGCCAAGAGATTGACACCACGTCAGGCCAGATGGGCTCTGTTCTTGTCACGTTTTAATTACGTGGTCTCCTACCTACCCGGTTCCAAGAACATCAGGGCGGATGCCTTATCACGGCAGTACTCCGAGCTGTCCAGGGAGGAGTCGATTCCGACTTCGGTCATACCTCCGAATCAGATCCTGGCCGCCATTCGCACCAGCCTGACCTCTCCCCTGGGTGAGCAGATTTTGGCGGCTCAATCTGGTGCTCCCTCTGGGAGACCCAACGGCAGATGTTTTGTGCCTGAGGAGTTGCGCACTCGGTTGTTGCGAACCTACCATAACTCCAAGACCGCGGGGCATCCTGGAAAGAATCAGCTGTCCTGGGCTGTTTCACGTCTGTTCTGGTGGCCTTCCCTACGTTCCGACATCGCCGCATATGTAGCGGCATGCTCCGTTTGTGCCCAGAGTAAGTCCCCTCGGCACCTTCCGTTGGGCCTTCTGCAACCCATAGCCACCGGGGAGCGCCCATGGTCACACCTGGGGATGGATTTCATTGTGGACCTCCCTGCATCCCGAGGCCATACGGTCATTCTCATGATTGTGGATCGGTTTTCCAAAATGTGCCACTGTGTTCCTCTCAAGAAGTTACCCTCTGCACAAGAGTTGGCCACGATTTTTGCCAGGGAGGTCTTCCGGTTGCACGGTTTGCCTAAGGAGATTGTGTCGGATCGGGGGAGTCAGTTTGTGTCCAGGTTCTGGCGCGCCTTTTGCTCCCAGTTGGGGATTCATCTCTCCTTCTCCTCGGCCTACCACCCTCAGTCCAATGGGGCCGCAGAACGATCCAATCAGGCCTTGGAGCAATTCCTTCGTTGCTATGTCTCCGATCACCAAGACAATTGGGTTGACCTCCTGCCTTGGGCTGAGTTTGCCAGGAACACGGCGGTGAACTCTTCCTCTGGGACGTCTCCCTTCATGGCCAATTATGGGTTCCAACCTGCCGTGTTACCGGAGGTATTCTCTCCCCAGGATATTCCGGCTGTGGAGGATCACCTTTCCGTCCTACGTGCTTCTTGGGTACAGATCCAGAAGTCCCTTGAGGTCTCTGCGCAGCGCCAGAGACTCCAGGCTGATCGCAGACGAGCGCCTGCTCCTTCCTACCAGGTCGGAGACCGTGTATGGTTGTCCACCCGCAACCTCAACCTTCGAGTGCCCACTCCCAAGCTGGCGCCTCGCTTTGTTGGTCCCTTCCGAGTGCTTCGCAGGGTAAACCCGGTAGCCTATGCCCTTGCGCTTCCTCCTGGCATGCGGATCTCCAACGTGTTTCATGTCTCCCTGTTGAAGCCTCTGGTGTGTAATCGTTTCACTTCCTCGGTTCCTCGGCCTCGTCCGGTCCAAGTGGGCAATCGTGAGGAATATGAGGTGAGCAATATCCTGGACTCACGCCTGGTCCGCGGTCGGTTGCAGTTTTTGGTCCATTGGCGTGGTTATGGTCCAGAGGAGCGTTCCTGGGTTCCCTCCGCAGATGTCCATGCTCCTGCCTTGCTCCGAGCCTTCCACGCACGCTTCCCTCAGAAACCGTTTTGTGCTCCGCGGAGGAGGGGCCCTTGAGGGGGAGGTACTGTCATGGTCTTACCTGCTTGCTGCTCTCCTTCGTTTGACATGTGCTGGCGGCCATCTTGGTTTCTGGGTTTCTTGTAGCCTTCCACCCTGCGGCTCCTCCTTCCCCTGGGAGGAGCTGGATGCCTAGCTCATATATATAGGAGGTCTGTGGCTTCAGTTCCTTGCTTGGTCATCTTGTGTTCACATGCTTCTAAGACTGCTGCTGCTTCTGGTTCCTGATCCTGGCTTCGTCTGACTACCCTGCTGGTTCCTGATCCTGGCTTCGTCTGACTACCCTGCTGGTTCCTGATCCTGGCTTCGTCTGACTACCCTGCTGGTTCCTGATCCTGGCTTCGTCTGACTACCCTTCTGGTTCCTGACCTCTGGCTTCGCAAAGACTCTGCTCGGTTTCACCATCCGTTTGGACTTTTGCTTTACAGCTTTATTTTCAATAAAGCCTTCTATTTTCACTTATCTCTTGTTGTACGTCTGGTTCATGGTTCCGTGACACCTCCGCCTTTGCAAGTGTTGTACTGACACAAGCACAACACCAGAAGGTGAGTGTAATAATTGAAACAGTACACTCTCTAAATCTGATACCAAAAACTACTACCCTATGAGCGCCTTGTTTCCTGTTTATTTTGCCATAATTATGGTAAGTTATGAGGAAGCAAAGTGGTAGCAGAGGAATAAAACTACTTTTATAACTATTGAACGGTAAATATGTGAAATTTACATTATATTAGGTACTTATTGATGATGAATTAGTCTAAAACATAAGTTATATTTATGGTAACCGGAATACCCCTTTAATGTAACGTTCTCCAAACTTTTAAATGCACATGTCCAACTGTTCAATGTTTCAGTACTTTTTGCACAACTTGCTGTTCTCCAACTCATTGCTAGATGCTCATTGCTAGATGGACGCCTCCGCTTAGCTTACCCATGGAGAGCCCGGTACATCACCAGGTATCCAGAAAAAGCATTTGCCCTGCTCAAATCAGCGCAGGGCAAAGGAGAGCATCAGAGCATAAAATGGGGGTTTGCCTGGGTGAAAACAGGGATATGTCCAGGTTCAGCTCTAAACCCTGACAACCTCTTGAAAGGCAATATTCACAACAGGTGTTTGATCCATGAATCACGCAATAAATGTCCTAGTTCAATTTGAATTAGTATTTAAACAGTCCTACTCATCATGCTGTTCACATTTTGATATCATGAGGGCAAGATGACACCTAACAATTGATGAACAGTACCTCGCCATTGCAAGGCTTCAAGCAGGATGTTCTCAGATGGAAGTGGGTACTGAGATTAGAGTGTCACAAAGTGTCATCAGCAGGTTGCAACAGATATAGAGAGAGGCTTCAAGAGTCACAGAAAGGCATAGAAGTCGACGTCCTTTGGCCGCATCCCCACACTGATGCCTTCTTCATTGTGAACAATGCCCTGCAGAACCGGATAATGAATGCCACTCAACTTCAGGCACAATTAACGGAGGTGAGAGGTACTCAAGTGTCACGTCAGAAACCATTTATTGGAAGACGAGACAATTTTTGGAAAAAAATATCTCAATTAGAAAGTAGAGCTTGCAGAAGGCAATTTTAGTAAGGAATAGGAATTTAAGACCATTTTCATCAGTTTTTGAGGGCAAGAAAGATAATTATAAACAATTTGGTAAAGACCTGGAAATTAAGGACCTGTACCTCAAGGATGATTTTAATTTGTTTTTATGAGAAGAAGATAGACCATTATTTATGTACAACTTTGTTGAGGAAAAGAAAAATCCATGAAAACAACTTTGGTGAAGGCCTCAAACTCGAGGACAATTTTCATAAATTTTTTGTGGACAATAAAGACAATTTTGAGCAACTTTGTGAAGACCTGGTACTTAAGGACAATTTTTAGCAATTCTTTGAGGACAAGACAATTTAAACCCTTTTTTAGGAAAAAAAAAATTGCAATTGGACTGGGTCCAATAAAGTGTACTTTAGGTTAAGTACTCAACTCTGATACATGAGTTTTTACCAGACAATGTTCAACAATTTCAGTACGACTTCCGACGCTGCCATGTGAGAAAGTAACGCGAAGAGCTCCTCTGCGGCACTGATTTAAAAAGCGACTTACAAGTGTCACGAGGGTGTCAAGAGCCACGCCTGACTCCGTTATACCCGGGGTCAGGAAGTCGCAGCGGGTGGCTGCATGCTCTATGTCTAAAGACAGTGCTGTTTATTAATGGTAGCTTTCTGGGTTTGCCTTGCAATCCTTTTTGGCTCACTCAGGGATCCGTAGCTTCTCCTCCTCAGCTGTTTCTTGTCCAGCAATCCAAACCTCCTAATATTCCCATCTCTCACTTCTCTGGTTGCCAGATATAGAGCTTCCTGCCTGGACTTCTATACTGACCCACTGGAGCTGTGTAGCTGTGTTCCCTGGTTGTTGTTCCAGAACGTTACCCTCCGGATCCCTGTTGGGCCTTGGTGGTCTGCTGTTGTCGCCCACCTGGGATTATATGTTTGTCTGTATTGTCTGTCCTCTCCTTGGTGTTTTCCTCTTAGTGTCAGTGGTGCGGACTAGTGATCCCACCGCCCCGTTCACTACACAGGGCTCATCTTAGGGAAAGCCAGGGTTTAGGCACGTGATCGGCTTACGGTGAGTAACCCATCTAGGGACGTCAGGGCAGTCAGGTGCCAGCCGCAAGGTGAGTCAGGGGTCACCATCTTTCCCTCTCCCTTGGACAGGGCCTTCCCATTTCCCTCCCTTTGCATGACGCCGGTCATTACAACAAGTAAGCCTGCATAACATTCTCTCCCCCGACATTGGGACATAACATGGGGGGGATCTCACTTGCTGCATATGGAGCGATACTTGCTACGCAGCGGCCAGAAATCGGTGGGATCCCAACGCTCCACTTCCCCCCTCGCTTCACAGCCTACCAATATGGCGGCGACTTCACCCCTTTTGCTCCAGGAGGACTGCTCTCAAGATCCTGTACCTTTCGACGGGGACCCAGATATACTGTATTGCAAGAGTTTGGCCATTGAAGTGGCCCTGTGCATAACCCCGGATATTAAAAAGACCCTGGAAATTACCATCCAGTCCTCCCTGAACACATTACAGGAGAAAGTAGGTCAAACTAGCCACAAGATGGGGGAACATGAGCAAGAGGTACAGTCGCTTTGCGCCACCTCAACTGAAGTAGCGACCATTATTCAAGCTCAGCAATGGCTCATTGACCAAATGCGCAGCAAAATGGAGGATCTTTAAAACAGGTCCCGCCGCAATAACCTGTGGATGGTGGGACTGCCAGAGTGTATTCGGCCTCCAGAACTGCTAGATTTATGCAAGAAGGAGCTTCCAGAGGCTTTGGGCTAAACTTTTTCTGTCGGGTGGAAAGAGCACACAGAGTGGGGCCAGATACCAAGATGAGGCACAATTCCCGCTCTGCCCCGATCCCCTCCTCTCTTGGCGAGAGACCTCGCCAAGTTATAATGCGCCTGTTGGACTAACAGCCATAATGCGAGCCTTCTGGAGAAGGCATCGTCTGATTTCTATCCGAAGTCACACAGTCATGTTGTTCAAAGATTTTTCGGCTGAAGTAGCAAAAAAGCCCTATTTGCACCAAACTGTACCGTGAAAATATATGGTTACAGCTCCTGTACCCGGCTATTTTAAAGTTTTTTTATCAGGAAGAGGTTCTTACCTATGAGTCTTCCGCGGAAGTGGAGACAGCTTTGGACCCCATCATCTCCAGGAACGTCTCTACTCCAGCGTCCTCTTTGCCACACTCCAATGGGAATTCGCAAGGGAAGAAAATTGGCTGCCAGTGCAGAGGTCATTCAGAAAGACTATCAGGAGGGAGATCAAGAAGCATCAGACAACTGACTCCACAATAGTCCGCAAAGCTGGAGTGATGATTCTGCTCCACAAAAACTTTCCAGGAGTAGTCCTTTCTGAAACATATGATGAGGAAGGCAGATGGCTTAGATTAACCCTAGAATTTGAAGGTGCCAATTATAGCATACATAACGTATATGCACCTAATGGGGAAAATAAAACCTTCTTCATTAGTTTAGAAAATAAGTTACTTTCAGATGAAATCCCCAACAAGATTGTAAAGGGAGATTTCAATACGGTTGTTTTGGTTCATGAGGACAGTCTGAGAGCAGATAGGCCAGTAACTAATCCACGTCCCACCAATAGGGTCTTATAACCCTTTATATCCTCTTCTGGTATTAGACATATGGAGATCTCTCCATCCAGATGATAGAGAATACACAAATTTTTCTCATGTACACCAGACGTGGTTTCGCATTGATTATCTGTTTCCTGGCACAAACATGGGGGGCAGAGTGACCAGTTAGGATATCCATGATTTGGTGATTACACTCACCTGTATCTATTTACTTGCAGAACGTACATACTAGGGGAACTGACTTTATCTGGTGCTTTCCTTCCTTCTTGGCCAAGAATGATAACTTCCGGGATATCCTAAAAGGTTGGTGGTTGGAATTTCAAGATGACAATCCCCCACATGCATCGGATGTCTCTATTCATTGGGAAGCGGCAAAAGCAGTTTTAAAGGGTAAGATAATAGGGTATCCTATTTCAGAAAGGTATCCGCACCTTTCTGAAAGCCTTGCATACAGATCCACTAGCGAGAGTACATTCGGGAGGCTTCCTTTCCCCCACCTTCTCTCTGCACATGGGTACCCGACAAGGGTGCCCCATATCCCCGTTACTTTTCGACTTAGCCCTAGATCCCTTAGCACGTCTCTTGGAGGGGTCAGACGTGTACTCTGGCATTAAAATTGGCAGAAAGGAAGTCAAATTGGCCTTGTATGCAGATGATTTGCTATTGTTCATGTCAAATCCAGCCCAACATTTACGTTACCTGATGGATTAAATGCGGAACTTTGGTTCTCTCTCAGGGTATCATATCAACTTTTCCAAAAGTGAAATCCTTGAACTACAAGCCAAAAATCCCCCTCAACTGTGGCAGACTAATGGATTTGCCCCTACTTTGGTCAAGCAACACATAACATATTTGGGACTGAAGATAGGCAAACTTCCGAGCTCCCTATACCATCTGAATTATCCGCCTCTTTTTAATACCATAGTGGCAGACTTGAACAGATGGCATTCTCTCCCTTTGTCACTCATGGGACGGTGTCACCTGGTCAAAATGATGAGTTTTTCCAAGTTACTTTACCCTCTTCAGACCCTCCCAATCTTGCTGAAACATTTGGATGTGAACACACCTAATAAAGCCTTCACAAGAATCATATGGGCTGGGAAACGACCCCAAATCTCCCTGCAGAAACTGATGTTATGGAAGCCTGAAGGGGGAGTAAAATTCCCAAACATAAGGGGTTACGACCAGGGATGAGCGAACCCGAACTGTATAGTTCGGGTTCGTACCAAATTTTGGGGTGTCCGTGACACGGACCCGAACCCGAACATTTTCGGAAAAGTCCAGGTTCGGGTTCGGTGTTCGGCGCTTTCTTGGCGCTTTTTGAAAGGCTGCAAAGCAGCCAATCAACAAGCGTCATACTACTTGCCCCAAGAGGCCATCACAGCCTTGCCTACTATTGGCATGGCTGTGATTGGCCAGTGCAGCATGTGACCCAGCCTCTATATAAGCTTGGGTCACGTAGCGCTGCACGTCACTCTGCTGATTCAAGCATAGGGAGAGGTTGCTGCTGCAACGTTAGGGCGAGATTAGGCAGATTAACTCCTCCAAAAGACTTCATTCTGTGATCGATCTCCAGCTGTGGATCATTGAAGTGCTAATATCGAATTGCTCACTTTTTTTAGGCTGCCCAGAGCGTTTTTATATCACTTTTTTCTGGGGTGATCGGCGGCCATTTTGTGGCTTGTGGTGCGCCAGCACAAGCTACCACCAAGTGCTTTTAACCATCAATAGTGTGGTTATTTTTGCTATATCCTACATCAGCTGCAGGCTGAGCCTGTGTCACCGAAGTGCATTTAACCATCAACAGTGTGGTTATTTTTTGGCCATATACTACATCAGGTGCAGGCTGAGCCTGTGTCACCCAAGTGCATTTAACCATCAACAGTGTGGTTATTTCTTGGCCATATACTAAATCAGGGGCAAGTTGAGCCTGTCACCCAGCGCCTAAAAAATAGACCTGACATTTATATTCCTCCAAATCAGTACTGTTTTAGCTGGTCAAGTTATTTGTAGTGACCGTAAAAGCACAGTTTTTGTTCTGGGTTGAAAAACTATTCCCAAATTTGCCATTCTCAAAATTAGTAGTTTCTGCTATATCAGGCCTACTTTAAATCTATCCCAAAAAGGATATCTTAGATTCAAGGTGCTGATAGTGTCATTCAGAAAAACTTAACACACACGCTACCGTGCAGATACAAGTCTAATTCTGTGATTAAAGGTATATCTGTCACACAGCGCAAAAAAAATAGGCCTCACATTTCTATTCAACCAAATCTGTACTGTTTTAGCTGGTCAAATTATTTGTAGTGACCGTAAAAGCACAGTTTTTGTTCTGGTTTGAAAAACTATTCCTAAATTTGCCATTTTCAAAATTGTGGTGAACGGGAACAATGAGAAAAACATCTAATAAGGGACGCGGACGCGGACGTGGACATGGTCGTGGTGGTGTTAGTGGACCCTCTGGTGCTGGGAGAGGACGTGGCCATTCTGCCACAGCCACACGTCCTAGTGAACCAACTACCTCAGGTCCCAGTAGCCAGCAGAATTTACAGCGATATTTGGTGGGGCCCAATGCCGTTCTAAGGATGGTAAGGCCTGAGCAGGTACAGGCATTAGTCAATTAGGTGGCCGACAGTGCATCCAGCACGTTCACATTATCTCCCACCCAGTCTTCTGCAGAAAGCGCACAGATGGCGCATGAAAACCAAGCCCATCAGTCTGTCACATCACCGCCATGCATATCAGGGAAACTGTCTGAGCCTCAAGTTATGCAGCAGTCTCTTATGCTGTTTGAAGACTCTGCTGCCAGGGTTTCCTAAGGGCATCCACCTAGCCCTTCCCCAGGGGTGGAAGAGATAGAATGCACTAACGCACAACCACTTATGTTTCCTGATGATGAGGACATGGGAATACCACCTCAGCACGTCTCTGATGATGACGAAACACAGGTGCCAACTGCTGCGTCTTTCTGCAGTGTGCAGACTGAACAGGAGGTCAGGGATCAAGACTGGGTGGAAGACGATGCAGGGGACGATGAGGTCCTAGACCCCACATGGAATGAAGGTCGTGCCACTGACTTTCACAGTTCGGAGGAAGAGGCAGTGGTGAGACCGAGCCAACAGCGTAGCAAAAGAGGGAGCAGTGGGCAAAATCAGAACACCAGCCGCCAAGAGACTCCGCCTGCTACTGACCGCCGCCATCTGGGACCGAGCACCCCAAAGGCAGCTTCAAGGAGTTCCCTGGCATGGCACTTCTTTAAACAATGTGCTGACGACAAGACCCGAGTGGTTTGCACGCTGTGCCATCAGAGCCTGAAGCGAGGCATTAACGTTCTGAACCTTAGCACAACCTGCATGACCAGGCACCTGCATGCAAAGCATGAACTGCAGTGGAGTAAACACCTTAAAAACAAAGAAGTCACTCAGGCTCCCCCTGCTACCTCTTCTGCTGCTACCGCCTCGGCCTCTTCTGCTGCTGCCGCCGCCTCGGCCTCTTCCTCCGCCTCTGGAGGAACGTTGGCACCTGCCGCCCAGCAAACATGGGATGTACCACCAACACCACCACCTGCGTCACCAAGCATCTCAACCATGTCACACGGCAGCGTTCAGCTCTCCATCTCACAAACATTTGAGAGAAAGCGTAAATTCCCACCTAGCCACCCTCGATCCCAGGCCCTGAATGCCAGCATTTCTAAACTACTGGCCTATGAAATGCTGTCATTTAGGCTGGTGGACACAGACAGCTTCAAACAGCTCATGTCGCTTGCTGTCCCACAGTATGTTGTTCCCAGCCGCCACTACTTCTCCAAGAGAGCCGTGCCTTCCCTGCACAACCAAGTGTCCGATAAAATCAAGTGTGCACTGCGCAACGCCATCTGTGGCAAGGTCCACCTAACCACAGATACGTGGACCAGTAAGCACGGCCAGGGACGCTATATCTCCCTAACTGCACACTGGGTAAATGTAGTGGCGGCTGGGCCCCAGGCGGAGAGCTGTTTGGCGCACGTCCTTCCGCCGCCAAGGATCGCAGGGCAACATTCTTTGCCTCCTGTCTCCTCCTCCTCCTACTCAGCTTCCTCCTCCTCTTCTTCCACCTGCTCATCCAGTCAGCCACACACCTTCACCACCAACTTCAGCACAGCCCGGGGTAAACGTCAGCAGGCCGTTCTGAAACTCATATGTTTGGGGGACAGGCCCCACACCGCACAGGAGTTGTGGCGGGGTATAGAACAACAACCCGACGAGTGGTTGCTGCCGGTGAGCCTCAAGCCCGGCCTGGTGGTGTGCGATAATGGGCGAAATCTCGTTGCAGCTCTGGCACTAGCCGGTTTGACGCACATCCCTTGCCTGGCGCATGTGCTGAATTTGGTGGTGCAGAAGTTCATTCGCAACTACCCCGACATGTCAGAGCTGCTGCATAAAGTGCGGGCCGTCTGTTCGCGCTTCCAGCGTTCACACCCTGCTGCTGCACGCCTGTCTGCGCTACAGCGTAACTTCGGCCTTCCCGCTCACCGCCTCATATGCGATGTGCCCACCAGGTGGAACTCCACCTTGCACATGCTGGACAGACTGTGCGAGCAGCAGCAGGCCATAGTGGAGTTTCAGCTGCAGCACGCACGGGTCAGTCGCACTGCAGAACAGCACCACTTCACCACCAATGACTGGGCCTCCATGCGAGACCTGTGTGCCCTGTTGCGCTGTTTCGAGTACTCCACCAACATGGCCAGTGGCGATGACGCCGTTATCAGCGTTCAATACCACTTCTATGTCTCCTTGAGAAAACACTTAGGGCGATGATGGAAGAGGAGGTGGCCCAGGAGGAAGAGGAGGAAGAGGGGTCATTTTTAGCACTTTCAGGCCAGTCTCTTCGAAGTGACTCAGAGGGAGTTTTTTTGCAACAGCAGAGGCCAGGTACAAATGTGGCCAGACAGGGCCCACTACTGGAGGAGGACGAGGATGAGGAGGAGGTGGAGGAGGATGAGGATGAAGCATGTTCACAGCGGGGTGGCACCCAAAGCAGCTCGGGCCCATCACTGGTGCGTGGCTGGGGGGAAACACAGGACGATGACGATACGCCTCCCACAGAGGACAGCTTGTCCTTACCTCTGGGCAGCCTGGCACACATGAGCGACTACATGCTGCAGTGCCTGCGCAACGACAGCAGAGTTGCCCACATTTTAACGTGTGCGGACTACTGGGTTGCCACCCTGCTGGATCCCCGGTACAAAGACAATGTGCCCACCTTACTTCCTACACTGGAGCGTGATAGGAAGATGCGCGAGTACAAGCGCACGTTGGTAGACGCGCTACTGAGAGCATTCCCAAATGTCACAGGGGAACCAGTGGAAGCCCAAGGCGAAGGCAGAGGAGGAGCAAGAGGTCGCCAACGCAGCTGTGTCACGGCCAGCTCCTCTGAGGGCAGGGTTAGCATGGCAGAGATGTGGAAAAGTTTTGTCACCACGCCACAGCTAACTGCACCACCACCTGATACGGAACGCAGGAGGCAACATTTCACTAACATGGTGGAACAGTACCTGTGCACACCCCTCCACGTACTGACTGATGGTTCGGCCACATTCAACTTCTGGGTCTCCAAATTGTCCACGTGGCCAGAGCTAGCCTTTTATGCCTTGGAGGTGCTGGCCTGCCCGGCGGCCAGCGTTTTGTCTGAACGTGTATTCAGCATGGCAGGGGGCGTCATTACAGACAAACGCAGCCGCCTGTCTACAGCCAATGTGGACAAGCTGACGTTCATAAAAATGAACCAGGCATGGATCCCACAGGACCTGTCCATCCCTTGTGCAGATTAGACATTAATTACCTCCCCTTAACAATATATTATTGTACTCCAGGGCACTTCCTCATTCAATCCTATTTTTATTTTCATTTTACCATTATATTGCGGGGCAACCCAAAGTTAAATGAACCTCTCCTCTGTCTGGGTGCCGGGGCCTAAATGTGTGACAGTGGCCTGTTCCAGTGGTGGGTGACGTGAAGCCTGATTCTCTGCTATGACATGAAGACTGATTCTGTGCTGACATGAAGCCTGAATCTCTGTTACGAGACCTCTCTCCTCTGCCTGGGTGCCTGGGCCTAAATATGTGACAGTGGCCTGTTCCAGTGGTGGGTGACGTGAAGCCTAATTCTCTGCTATGACATGAAGACTGATTCTCTGCTGACATGAAGCCTGAATCTCTGTTACGGGACCTCTCTCCTCTGCCTGGGTGCCTGGGCCTAAATATGTGACAGTGGCCTGTTCCAGTGGTGGGTGACATGAAGCCTGATTCTCTGCTATGACATGAAAACTGATTCTCTGCTGACATGAAGCCTGAATCTCTGTTATGGGACCTCTCTCCTCTGCCTGGGTGCCTGGGCCTAAATATGTGACAGTGGCCTGTTCCAGTGGTGGGTGACGTGAAGCCTGATTCTCTGCTATGACATGAAGACTGATTCTGTGCTGACATGAAGCCTGAATCTCTGTTACGGGACCTCTTTCCTCTGCCTGGGTGCCTGGGCCTAAATATGTGACAGTGGCCTGTTCCAGTGGTGGGTGACGTGAAGCCTGATTCTCTGCTATGACATGAAGACTGATTCTGTGCTGACATGAAGCCAGATTCTCTGTTACGGGACCTCTCTCCTCTGTCTGGGTGCCGGGGCCTAAATATGTGACAGTGGCCTGTTCCAGTGGTGGGTGACGGGAAGCCTGATTCTCTACTATAGAATAGCCTGAGTTGGACGGCACTCCTCTGGTGTCCTTTTGGTACGGTGCTCAATGGTAATTTGAGGTAATATAGTGAAGGAAACCACGGCACTCGTTTATAGTAGTTTTGAAAATTTGTATTTTTCATTTCATAATATTTCATATCATTTTCATTTCATCATTTATCATTCTATTTTTGTCAGCATCCAGGAATATAATTTGCACAGACTGGCCAACGTTTCGGTCCTAGTATGGGACCTTGATCACGGCCTGGAGTAAAATATAATGCAATATATCAGGGTATATTTTACATGATGAAAACATACATTTGGTTCATAGTATGTACAGCAAAAAATGTCCAATGTCTCATATATGGGGACACAGAGGATGGGTAAAAGGCATACTTTCAACTCATATTAGCATCATCAATAGTACAGTTACTTTGAGAGAGATATATAAAGACATATATAGTCAAACGCATCGGTGATTAGCAGTGAAGAAAACTGTAGAGAAATCAGCAGCAGCCGGGATCTAAATACGCTTGGCGAGGTTAGCACGGGCAGAGTAGTGCAGGTCAGCAGAGCGTCTCAGGGGTGGCGTGGCCTATAAAGTGTGGCATAAGTTATACCATGTTATCAGTAATCAAATGGCAAGTCATAGTAAGGCTAGGTATATAAACACAAGGCAGATCTGTAGTATATGAGTAAGTAGAGGCCATGGTCCGGTCACCTGTGGGCATCTATTGGAGCTGCCGATGGTAGAGAGAACATCAAGGGTGCAGGCAGAGCGGCGAGATACAAGTAGTTAGAAGGTCCAGTATTTACCTTAGTCTTTGTTGCATGTTGCCTGTGTGGGATGCGCTGGCTTGCACTGCGCTTGTGTCCCTTTTGAATGGTGCCGTTGGTGCAGGCGGGCGTCCTGCGCACGTGTGCCCGGCTCCGTCGCACGCATGACGTCATCACGCTCGGGCGAGTGACGTCACTACGGCAACGGCGTCCGTGCGCATGCGCAGTGGGCCGGCCGGGACCCGAGCTGGCAAAGTAGTATTGGCAGCGTAGTGAAAAGGGGATTGGATTACCCAGACATAGATAAGTTTAGTGATCATGATCTCAGAAGGCATATAGGGTGATGCAGTATGCCCCCTGGGAGAAAGACCAGTTACAGCAGGCTTTGGAATAAAAAATATAAAAATATATATATGGGGACCCAACCAGGGTAGACGTTTGCTAGCAGGCATGACATGTTAATTTATACTAATTAATACCATAAGTCAATAGTGCTACATTTTATCTATATAGTCAAGACATATTATAAGTATTGGAGCAGCACAATCTATTTTTGTATACTGTATTGACGCCAGTACAGCTATGTTAAACTTATACTATATGGAATACTATACGGCTATGGTATATCTCATACTACCTGGTTGGGATGGACTTTATGAGTCATTTTGTCTGTGGAAGGTAACGGAGAAAATATGGTGTTAGTAAGCATATCATAACAGGTTGAAGATATAAACATTAACAAGTGATACAAAAAGCAAAAGAAATTACGAGGTTTTAATGTCCAATCCTATATGTCATACGATATAGTGATATAGATCACGATGTACAAAAGTCAAAGTCCCTATTCATACCATTTGGAGAAAGGGTATTGAGTTCAAATATCCAAAAGGATTCGCGTTCTTTGAGACGCGCAATCCGGTTCCCACCTCTTCTTCCCGCGGGTATTTGCTCCAATATTTGGAACCTGAGTTGACTGATCTGGTGTTTTGCAAGAGAGAAATGATGTGGGATGGGTTGTTCTGTTCTGTTGCAACGGATATCGGATTTATGTTTGGAAATTCGGTCACGTATATTTTGAGTAGTTTCTCCCACATAAGCCAGGCCGCAGGGACATTTAATGAGGTACACTACAAACGAGGAGTTACAAGTGAAGAAGTTTTTTGAATAGTATATTTTGCCCGAACGGGGATGTATGATACGGTTCCCTTTAATTACATTGGTGCATTGTGCACAATGTAGGCATGGGTATGTGCCTGTTTTTTTCGGGGCTAGAGTGGTTTGTTGTAGTGTAGGTTTAAGTGGGCCGATGTCAGCATGTACTAGTTTGTCTTTGAGGTTATTTGGTCTCTTATAGCACATACGGAATGGATGTTTGAATTCAATGACCTCCGGATAAGACTGTTGGAGGAGGGGCCAGTGTCTTTTGACAATAGATTGGATCTTGGGAACAAACGGATGGTAAGTCATCACTAGGGGGACCCGTGGTGGGGACACGGTCT
The DNA here is from genome assembly GCF_905171765.1 of Bufo bufo. NCBI lineage: Eukaryota > Metazoa > Chordata > Amphibia > Anura > Bufonidae > Bufo > Bufo bufo. The sequence goes on from NC_053396.1 coordinate 60,827,123, forward strand.
TAGGCGGTATGGGTTCTGTAGATGTGGCTATTGAAAGTTCTTTTGTGAGCAAAGAGGTAGGATAACCCCTGTCTTGGAATTTGTGGGCCATTTCTGTAAGACGTTGTTCTCTCAGAGAGGGATTCCCTACGACCCTAGTTACTCATTTGAACTGTGAGCGGGGTAGAGATTTTTTGGTATTCTTTGGATGGCAGCTGGAGTAGTGTAAAAGGGTGTTACGGTCAGTAGGTTTAGTGTATAGATCCGTTGTAAGGGTACCTGCCTCCGTTTTCAGAACTACCGTGTCCAGGAAACTAATGGATAGTACGTCGGTGTGGGAGGTGAATGTCAGATCAGGGTCCTGGCTATTAATATATTCTGTAAATTTAGTGAATGAGTTAGCATCTCCGTGCCAAATGCAGAAGACGTCGTCGATGTAACGATGCCAAATTTTGGCATGAGTCTGGAAAAGGGGGTGTGTGTAAACTAGGTCCTCCTCAAATTTTGCCATAAATGCATTAGCATATGGCGGCGCTACGTTGGCCCCCATAGCTGTGCCCCGTTGCTGTACATAGAAATCGTCCCCAAACATGAAATAGTTGTTCTCCAATACAAATCGAAGTAGATCTGTACAGAACCTTTGGGTATCTGTGGAGTAGTCAGAAGTAGTTAGGAGTGCTGCAACAGCTTGAATGCCCTTATTATGTGAGATTGAGGTGTAAAGACTATTGACGTCAAGCGTTATCAGTAAGTCCTCAGGGGTGATGTTAGTAGTGTTAAGGATAATGGATAAGAAATGTGATGTGTCTAGGAGGAAGGAGCGTGTCTTTTTCACTCCTCGTTTGTAGTGTACCTCATTAAATGTCCCTGCGGCCTGGCTTATGTGGGAGAAACTACTCAAAATATACGTGACCGAATTTCCAAACATAAATCCGATATCCGTTGCAACAGAACAGAACAACCCATCCCACATCATTTCTCTCTTGCAAAACACCAGATCAGTCAACTCAGGTTCCAAATATTGGAGCAAATACCCGCGGGAAGAAGAGGTGGGAACCGGATTGCGCGTCTCAAAGAACGCGAATCCTTTTGGATATTTGAACTCAATACCCTTTCTCCAAATGGTATGAATAGGGACTTTGACTTTTGTACATCGTGATCTATATCACTATATCGTATGACATATAGGATTGGACATTAAAACCTCGTAATTTCTTTTGCTTTTTGTATCACTTGTTAATGTTTATATCTTCAACCTGTTATGATATGCTTACTAACACCATATTTTCTCCGTTAGCTTCCACAGACAAAATGACTCATAAAGTCCATCCCAACCAGGTAGTATGAGATATACCATAGCCGTATAGTATTCCATATAGTATAAGTTTAACATAGCTGTACTGGCGTCAATACAGTATACAAAAATAGATTGTGCTGCTCCAATACTTATAATATGTCTTGACTATATAGATAAAATGTAGCACTATTGACTTATGGTATTAATTAGTATAAATTAACATGTCATGCCTGCTAGCAAACGTCTACCCTGGTTGGGTCCCCATATATATATTTTTATATTTTTATATTTTTTATTCCAAAGCCTGCTGTAACTGGTCTTTCTCCCAGGGGGCATACTGCATCACCCTATATGCCTTCTGAGATCATGATCACTAAACTTATCTATGTCTGGGTAATCCAATCCCCTTTTCACTACGCTGCCAATACTACTTTGCCAGCTCGGGTCCCGGCCGGCCCACTGCGCATGCGTACGGACGCCGTTGCCGTAGTGACGTCACTCGCCCGAGCGTGATGACGTCATGCGTGTGACGGAGCCGGGCACACGTGCGCAGGACGCCCGCCTGCACCAACGGCACCATTCAAAAGGGACACAAGCGCAGTGCAAGCCAGCGCATCCCACACAGGCAACATGCAACAAAGACTAAGGTAAATACTGGACCTTCTAACTACTTGTATCTCGCCGCTCTGCCTGCACCCTTGATGTTCTCTCTACCATCGGCAGCTCCAATAGATGCCCACAGGTGACCGGACCATGGCCTCTACTTACTTACTCATATACTACAGATCTGCCTTGTGTTTATATACCTAGCCTTACTATGACTTGCCATTTGATTACTGATAACATGGTATAACTTATGCCACACTTTATAGGCCACGCCACCCCTGAGACGCTCTGCTGACCTGCACTACTCTGCCCGTGCTAACCTCGCCAAGCGTATTTAGATCCCGGCTGCTGCTGATTTCTCTACAGTTTTCTTCACTGCTAATCACCGATGCGTTTGACTATATATGTCTTTATATATCTCTCTCAAAGTAACTGTACTATTGATGATGCTAATATGAGTTGAAAGTATGCCTTTTACCCATCCTCTGTGTCCCCATATATGAGACATTGGACATTTTTTGCTGTACATACTATGAACCAAATGTATGTTTTCATCATGTAAAATATACCCTGATATATTGCATTATATTTTACTCCAGGCCGTGATCAAGGTCCCATACTAGGACCGAAACGTTGGCCAGTCTGTGCAAATTATATTCCTGGATGCTGACAAAAATAGAATGATAAATGATGAAATGAAAATGATATAAAATATTATGAAATGAAAAATACAAATTTTCAAAACTACTATAAACGAGTGCCGTGGTTTCCTTCACTATGATTCTCTACTATGACATGAAGACTGATTCTCTGCTGACATGAAGCCAGATTCTCTGCTATGGCATGAAAAGACTGATTCTCTGCTGACATGAAGCCAGATTCTCTGCTATGGCATGAAGAGACTGATTCTCTGCTGACGTGAAGCCCGATTCTCTGCTATGGGACCTCTGTCCAATTGATATTGGTTAATTTTTTTTTATTTTTTATTTTTTTAAATTAATTTCCCTATCCACATTTGTTTGCAGGGGATTTACCTACATGTTGCTGCCTTTTGCAGCCCTCTAGCTCTTTCCTGGGCTGTTTTACAGCCTTTTTAGTGCCGAAAAGTTCGGGTCCCCATTGACTTCAATGGGGTTCGGGTTCGGGACGAAGTTCGGTTCGGGTTCGGATCCCGAACCCGAACATTTCCGGGAAGTTCGGCCGAACTTCTCGAACCCGAACATCCAGGTGTTTGCTCAACTCTAGTTACGACATTACCTATCTTATGAGACATATCTTAGATTGGTTACATGAGACAGATCATTTTTCCAATAGAGACTCCAGAACAGAATTTAGTGTCTCCTTGCGGTCTCGTGTCATTCCTCCACTTCAATCTAGCTACCCTACCCCCGGAAGTGAAAAATTTGGTATTAGTAAGAGACATGGTAGTAGCGTGGAAAGTGATCAGGAGAGCATTTGGGCTCCCTTACTCAATATCCAAATAGATGCCACTATGGTATCATCTGGAGTTCCCTCAGGGCAGACACAGCGCATTTTTGGAGAACTGGAAAATGAAAGGGATCACTAGGGTGGAACATCTGATGCATGAGGAGGGAAGATTCCAACTACCAAGTTCCCAATTTCTGCATATCATACAAGTATCAAGTTTCTGCAGCTCTAGGATTTGCAACCTCTCTAAAGAAGCCGTTAAGTATACCTTTAATGACACACCACACATGGTGTCACTCTCTGGACTTTACAGAGCCATGTCCGGGGTTTTTACGAAGGCTTCTCCAGCTAGCTACAGGGAGTTCAGAATTATTAGGCAAGTTGTATTTTTGAGGATTAATTTTATTATTGAACAACAACCATGTTCTCAATGAACCCAAAAAACTCATTAATATCAAAGCTGAATATTTTTGGAAGTAGTTTTTAGTTTGTTTTTAGTTTTAGCTATTTTAGGGGGATATCTGTGTGTGCAGGTGACTATTACTGTGCATAATTATTAGGCAACTTAACAAAAAACTAATATATACCCATTTCAATTATTTATTTTTACCAATGAAACCAATATAACATCTCAACATTCACAAATATACATTTCTGACATTCAAAAACAAAACAAAAACAAATCAGTGACCAATATAGCCACCTTTCTTTGCAAGGACACTCAAAAGCCTGCCATCCATGGATTCTGTCAGTGTTTTGATCTGTTCACCATCAACATTGCGTGCAGCAGCAACCACAGCCTCCCAGACACTGTTCAGAGAGGTGTACTGTTTTCCCTCCTTGTAAATCTCACATTTGATGATGGACCACAGGTTCTCAATGGGGTTCAGATCAGGTGAACAAGGAGGCCATGTCATTCGATTTTCTTCTTTTATACCCTTTCTTGCCAGCCACGCTGTGGAGTACTTAGATGCGTGTGATGGAGCATTGTCCTGCATGAAAATCATGCTTTTCTTGAAGGATGCAGACTTCTTCCTGTACCACTGCTTGAAGAAGGTGTCTTCCAGAAACTGGCAGTAGGACTGGGAGTTGAGCTTGACTCCATCCTCAACCCGAAAAGGCCCCACAAGCTCATCTTTGATGATACCAGCCCAAACCAGTACTCCACCTCCACCTTGCTGGAGCTCTCTGCCCTTTACCAATCCAGCCACGGGCCCATCAAGACTCACTCTCATTTCATCAGTCCATAAAACCTTAGAAAAATCAGTCTTGAGATATTTCTTGACCCAGTCTTGACGTTTCAGCTTGTGTGTCTTGTTCAGTGGTGGTCGTCTTTAAGCCTTTCTTACCTTGGCCATGTCTCTGAGTATTGCACACCTTGTGCTTTTGGGCACTCCAGTGATGTTGCAGCTCTGAAATATGGCCAAACTGGTGGCAAGTGGCATCTTGGCAGCTGCACGCTTGACTTTTCTCAGTTCATGGGCAGTTATTTTGCGCCTTGGTTTTTCCACACACTTCTTGCGACCCTGTTGACTATTTTGGATGAAACGCTTGATTGTTCGATGATCACGCTTCAGAAGCTTTGCAATTTTAAGAGTGCTGCATCCCTCTGCAAGATATCTCACTATTTTTGACTTTTCTGAGCCTGTCAAGTCCTTCTTTTGACCCATTTTGACAAAGTAAAGGAAGTTGCCTAATAATTATGCACACCTAATATAGGGTGTTGATGTCATTAGACCACACCCCTTCTCATTACAGAGATGCACATCACCTAATATGCTTAATTGGTAGTAGGCTTTCGAGCCTATACAGCTTGGAGTAAGACAACATGCATAAAGAGGATGATGTGGTCAAAATACTCATTTGCCTAATAATTCTGCACGCAGTGTAAGCTTTTCCATACTTGAGAAAACATTACGGGTGATGCTGACATTAGGGAGACAATACTGGAGGGCTGGACCAAAGTTCGCTCCTGTGTCATCAATGAAGGGTGGCTGTAATCATATTTTAGGATGATGCATAACGCAATATATGGCTTCAATTTCCCCACCTCACCTAGCTTTCCAGACCGCATTACTCATTGTCCTGAATGTAAAGAATCCTACACAGATTTTTGGCATGGAATTTGGACATGCACACAGGTGATAGGATTTTGGAAAGACCTGATAGCTTATGTCAGACAGCACTGGGAGGTTGACCTCCCTATAGAACCCCAGGTGATGCTTTTCCATTATATTCGCCTCCCAGCGTCTCAATTCATTCCCTTCTTACTCCACTCGATCCTGCTAGTTGCGAAAAGAGTCTTGTTACAGCATTGGCTGTCCGACTTCGTGCCTGGGATGCCGGATGTGATCTCTCAATTAAAAGAGTTACTGAGACATGACCGATTGGAGGCAGAGAGGCACAAAGAGAGCTCAGCCACAAAGTTTTGGAAGACTTTCCTTATCGCTCACTTTAGTTCCTCTGAGATTTCAGAAATAGTCAGCCCATTCCAATACACTTCTTGGTACCTTACCTCTTCATTGAAAGGCACTTTAGGTGCCCTTAAGCTGTAAAATTATTCTGTGATCAACATGTGTGTAGAATCGCGCTGGAGATGAGATGTCAATAGTTTAACAACTATATCAGAAAGTATTTTGATTGTCTTCCCTTCCCCTTTTTTGTTTCTTCCCTCCATTTTATAATATTTGAAACTACTTCAATAAAATGAATAAAAAATAAAAAATAAAATTCAGTACTGACACAAATTTATTCAGAGAGAGAGAGAGAGAAAGAAAGAGATAATTTCTAGGAAGAGTATGTGCACATCGCATATCTTAATTCTTTTGGCATTAGATGCATATCCTGTCATTTATTTTTTGTCAGGCAAGCTTATTTGGCATACCTCTTTCTTTCTCTCTCTCTCTCAAAACAAACCACAAAAAAAATTGTTAGTTTTGTGTGGTACCGAATTTTGAGAAATTCAGACTGAATCTCAAACTGATAGAACCATTTTGCTTATTCTTACATAGGACCAGATGAACATCCCCATCACCTGAACTTGGTACAGCTTTTCAGCCTACACAACAGAATCCACTATTACGATATATGGCAGTGATAGCTAACCTCCAGCACTCTAGTTGTGGTGAAACAACGACTCCCAGCATGCTCCATTCATTTCTTTGGAGTTCTGAGAACAGTCAAGCAAGTTAACAACATCTTTTGAGTTGTAGTTTTACCACAGCTGGAGTGCCGGAGGTTAGCCGTCACAAATATATGGCAACTGTGATGCAGACCAATATGTCAGGTTAGGTACACTAGTTTACACTAAGAAAAAGTGCAACAGAGATTTTCTTTGAATAGTCCTACCACTTTACAAATCGCTAGTCAGACCACACATGGAGTACTGTGTACAGTTCTGGGCTCCTGTAAACAAGGCAGACATAGCAGAGCTAGAGAGGGTTCAGAGGAGGGCAACTAAAGTAATAACTGGAATGGGGCAACTACAGTACCCTGAAAGATTATCAAAATTAGGGTTATTCACTTTAGAAAAAAGACGACTGAGGGGAGATCTAATTAATATGTATAAATATATCAGGGGTCAGTACAGAGATCTATCCCATCAGCTATTTATCCCCAGGACTGTGACTGTGACGAGGGGACATCCTCTGCGTCTGGAGGAAAGAAGGTTTGTACACAAACATAGAAGAGGATTCTTTACGGTAAGAGCAGTGAGACTATGGAACTCTCTGCCTGAGGAGGTGGTGATGGTGAGTACAATAAAGGAATTCAAGAGGGGCCTGGATGTGTTTCTAGAGCGTAATAATATTACAGGCTATAGCTACTAGAGAGGGGTCGTTGATCCAGGGAGTTATTCTGATTGGAGTCGGGAAGAAATTTTTTATTCCCCTAAAGTGGAGAAAATTGGCTTCTACCTCACAGGGTTTTTTGCCTTCCTCTGGATCAACTTGCAGGATAACAGGCCGAACTGGATGGACAAATGTCTTTTTTCGGCCTTATGTACTATGTTACTAAATACTGGCCCAATTGGAGTGCAACCAAACTACACACTGTTAATGACGCACTAAAACACACATATATGTGCATTTATAAACAGTATAAAATTGGAGGAGTTGGACATCCCCTGTGTGCATCAAAAGTAAACTGTATTATGCTGCTGTTGACATACCTGATGCACTAGCATAAACTTAGAAGCTCTGCAACAAGTTTTTCGAAATAAAAAAGCACAACTGTACAGCATATGCAGCTAAATATATGCTGCTGGTGACCCTGGGAAATATGACTTTTGCACACTTATGAACTGTAGAAGCTTTGTAACAGGTTTTTGGACAAAATTGGCCAGCTCCTGCACATAAAAAGAGTACCATCTCTTTAATAGTTTATGTCTTTTGCAATGCAACACATGAAGTTATGAACACCTTCTGCCCTGGCTACTGAAACACAGTACATTAACTGCCCCTATTCCTAATGATAAAACTTGACTTTCTAGCTAGTAATTCAATCTGCCTAACTAAATATCTTCTTTACAATCCCTACACTTTCCTTTAAAGGCCCTAAATTGGCTCACTTGTGTGTCAGTTGGTGTCTGTCAGAGACATAGCAAACTCAGCTTATCACATCAGTGGCTGAGCAGACAATGGCATCTGTGTTTTAGAGCTAACACAGAGCTTAATTGACCCACCAATATCTTTGCTCCAGATTGGCTGTCAGGCTAACTGCAAAGCATTGTGGGCGAAGCCCACCAGACCAGGTCACCAACCCCACCCCCCATGGGTCAAATGATCCTCCATATGTACAAACCGGATTCCAAAAAAGTTGGGACACTATACAAATCGTGAATAAAAACTGAATGCAATCATGTGGAGGTGCCAACTTCTAATATTTTATTCAGAATAGAACATGAATCACGGAACAAAAGTTTAAACTGAGAAAATGTACCTTTTTAAGGGAAAAATATGTTGAATCAGAATTTCATGGTTTCCACAAATCCCCAAAAAGTTGGGACAAGGCCATTTTCACCACTGTGTGGCATCTCCCCTTCTTCTTACAACACTCAACAGACGTCTGGGGACCGAGGAGACCAGTTTCTCAAGTTTAGAAATAGGAATGCTCTCCCATTCTTGTCTAATACAGGCCTCTAACTGTTCAATCGTCTTGGGCCTTCTTTGTTGCACCTTCCTCTTTATGATGCGCCAAATGTTCTCTATAGGTGAAAGATCTGGACTGCAGACTGGCCATTTCAGTAACCGGATCCTTCTCCTACGCAGCCATGATGTTGTGATTGATGCAGAATGTGGTCTGGCATTATCTTGTTGAAAAATGCAGGGTCTTCCCTGAAAGAGATGACGTCTGGATGGGAGCATATGTTGTTCTAGAACCTGAATATATTTTTCTGCATTGATGGTGCCTTTCCAGACATGCAAGCTGCCCATGCCACACGCACTCATGCAACCCCATACCATCAGAGATGCAGGCTTCTGAACTGAGCGTTGATAAAAACTTGGGTTGTATTTGTCCTCTTTGGTCTGAATGACATGGCGTCCCAGATTTCCAAAAAGAACTTCGAATCGTGACTCCTCTGACCACAGAACAGTCTTCTATTTTGCCACACTCCATTTTAAATGATCCCTGGCCCAGTGAAAACGCCTGAGCTTGTGGATCTTGCTTAGAAATGGCTTCTTCTTTGCACTGTAGAGTTTCAGCTGGCAACAGCGGATGCCACGGTGGATTGTGTTCACTGACAATGGTTTCTGGAAGTATTCCTGAGCCCATTCTGTGATTTCCTTTACAGTAGCATTCCTGTTTGTGATGCAGTGTCGTTTAAGGGCCCGGAGATCACGGGCATCCGGTATGGTTTTACGGCCTTGACCCTTACGCACAGAGATTGTTCCAGATTCTCTGAATCTTCGGATGATGTTATGCACAGTTGATGATGATAGATGCAAAGTCTTTGCAATTTTTCGCTGGGTAACACCTTTCTGATATTGCTCCACTATCTTTCTGCGCAACATTGTGGGAATTGGTGATCCTCTACCCATCTTGGCTTCTGAGAGACACTGCCACTCTGAGAAGTTCTTTTTATACCCAATCATGTTGCCAATTGACCTAATTAGTGTTAATTGGTCTTCCAGCTCTTCGTTATGCTCAAATTTACTTTTTCCAGCCTCTTATCGCTACTTGTCCCAAATTTTTGGGGATTTGTTGACTCCGTGAAAATTGGAATCAACATATTTTTCCTTTAAAATGATACATTTACTCGGATTAAACGTTTGATCGGTCATCTACGTTCTATTACAAATAAAATATTGACATTTGCCATCTCCACATCACTGCATTCAGTTTGTATTCACAATTTGTTTAGTGTCCCAACTTTTTTGGAATCCGGTTTGTATCATCCCTGCCTGTATACCTCACTAGTGAACTGAATTTTAAGCGTAAAATGGAGGTAGCGGTTTTGTGCTTTCAGCCAAAGTGAATCACTAAAACTTTGAAGAATTTTTGTGAAATTTATGGTGAATACAATTCATTTAGAATCAATTTGCTCATTTATATTGAAGATATTTACACAGGGGCACAAAACAAGACATAGAGGATGAGGCACTATGTAAAGGGAGAATAAAGTCTGACAATATATAAAAAGGGTACATAGCAAAAGGCACTATATAAAGGGGGCACAGAATCTGGCACTGTATAAAAAGGGCACATAACTAAACAATATCCAAAGTGAAGCAAATGTTTGCCTGCAACTTCAAATGGAAAAGTTTTTTTGGTGTGAACATGCCATACGCCACTACGTATCCACCTCTTTAGGGTCTTTCTCTACACTGCGTACAGAATTATTAGGCAAATGAGTATTTTGACCACATCATCCTCTTTATGCATGTTGTCTTACTCCAAGCTGTATAGGCTCGAAAGCCTACTACCAATTAAGCATATTAGGTGATGTGCATCTCTGTAATGAGAAGGGGTGTGGTCTAATGACATTAACACCCTATATTAGGTGTGCATAATTATTAGGCAACTTCCTTTCCTTTGGCAAAATGGGTCAAAAGAAGGACTTGACAGGCTCAGAAAAGTCAAAAATAGTGAGATATCTTGCAGAGGGATGCAGCACTCCTAAAATTGCAAAGCTTCTGAAGCGTGATCATCGAACAATCAAGCGTTTCATTCAAAATAGTCAACAGGGTCGCAAGAAGCGTGTGGAAAAACCAAGGCGCAAAATAACTGCCCATGAACTGAGAAAAGTCAAGCGTGCAGCTGCCAAGATGCCACTTGCCACCAGTTTGGCCATATTTCAGAGCTGCAACATCACTGGAGTGCCCAAAAGCACAAGGTGTGCAATACTCAGAGACATGGCCAAGGTAAGAAAGGCTGAAAGACGACCACCACTGAACAAGACACACAAGCTGAAACGTCAAGACTGGGCCAAGAAATATCTCAAGACTGATTTTTCTAAGGTTTTATGGACTGATGAAATGAGAGTGAGTCTTGATGGGCCAGATGGATGGGCCCGTGGCTGGATTGGTAAAGGGCAGAGAGCTCCAGTCCGACTCAGACGCCAGCAAGGTGGTGGTGGAGTACTGGTTTGGGCTGGTATCATCAAAGATGAGCTTGTGGGGCCTTTTCGGGTTGAGGATGGAGTCAAGCTCAACTCCCAGTCCTACTGCCAGTTTCTGGAAGACACCTTCTTCAAGCAGTGGTACAGGAAGAAGTCTGCATCCTTCAAGAAAAGCATGATTTTCATGCAGGACAATGCTCCATCACACGCGTCCAAGTACTCCACAGCGTGGCTGGCAAGAAAGGGTATAAAAGAAGAAAATCGAATGACATGGCCTCCTTGTTCACCTGATCTGAACCCCATTGAGAACCTGTGGTCCATCATCAAATGTGAGATTTACAAGGAGGGAAAACAGTACACCTCTCTGAACAGTGTCTGGGAGGCTGTGGTTGCTGCTGCACGCAATGTTGATGGTGAACAGATCAAAACACTGACAGAATCCATGGATGGCAGGCTTTTGAGTGTCCTTGCAAAGAAAGGTGGCTATATTGGTCACTGATTTGTTTTTGTTTTGTTTTTGAATGTCAGAAATGTATATTTGTGAATGTTGAGATGTTATATTGGTTTCACTGGTAAAAATAAATAATTGAAATGGGTATATATTTGTTTTTTGTTAGGTTGCCTAATAATTATGCACAGTAATAGTCACCTGCACACACAGATATCCCCCTAAAATAGCTAAAACTAAAAACAAACTAAAAACTACTTCCAAAAATATTCAGCTTTGATATTAATGAGTTTTTTGGGTTCATTGAGAACATGGTTGTTGTTCAATAATAAAATTAATCCTCAAAAATACAACTTGCCTAATAATTCTGAACTCCCTGTAGTGTCCCGAACACTTAAGAAATTCCCTATTAGAGTTGTCGCGAACATAACATTTTCCGTTCGCGAACGGCGAACGAGAATTTCTGCAAATGTTCGCGAACGGGCGAACCGCCATAGACTTCAATAGGCAGGCGAATTTTAAAACCCACAGGGACTCTTTCTAGCCACAGTAGTGATGGAAAAGTTGTTTCAAGGGGACTAACACTTGGACTGTGGCATGCCGGAGGGGGATTAATGGCAAAACTCCCATTGAAAATTACATAGTTGACGCAGAGTTAGATTTTAATCCATAAAGGGCATAAATCACCTAACAATCCAATTTTTTTTTTGAACAACGTGGTTTAAAACATCTAGTGTCTGTATACGATCAGGTATGATGTTGTATCGATAAGGTAGTGTAAGGGTTACGCCCGCTTCACAGACTTTGACAGACCAAGCTCCCCTTTTAATGCACCGCAAACAACCGCAAACAGTCCATTTGCCCAACAGCAAACTCACCATTTGTACAAGGTTGGATACCTTTCTTCCTCCGCCCAGCCACGTACAACACCAAGGGTCACGGAAAGGTGAATTGAATTGATTTTTCAAACGGGGAGATGGTTAAAAAAAACGCTGGCTCCCCTCCCCTTTGTTTGAATCCACGGTCACTGCGTCTGTGCCGTCCAATTTTCTGTCCCACCCGATATGAGTGGTATTTTCTGTAGTTCTCTCTTCTCATCAGTTTAATCCCTGTTACGTCCCCAATCTGGGGTCCATTTATTAAATAGATTTTTCGAACGGGGAGATGATTAAAAAAAAGCTGTCTCCCTCCCCTTTGTTTGAATTTACGCCACGGTCACTGCGTCTGCACCGTGCAATTTACTGTCACACCTGATATGAGTGGTATTTTCTGTAGTTCTCTCTTCTCATCAGTTTAATCCCTGTTACGTCCCCAATCTGGGGTCCATTTATTAAATTAATTTTTCGAACGGGGAGATGGTTAAAAAAACGCTGGCTCCCTCCCCTTTGTTTGAATTTACGCCACAGTCACTGCGTCTGCACCGTGCAATTTACTGTCACACCCGATATGAGTGGTATTTTCTGTAGTTCTCTCTTCTCATCAGTTTAATCCCTGTTACGTCCCCAATCTGGGGTCCATTTATTAAATAGATTTTTCGAACAGGGAGATGGTTAAAAAAAAGCTGGCTCCCTCCCCTTTGTTTGAATTTACGCCACGGTCACTGCGTCTGCTCCGTGCAATTTACTGTCACACCCGATATGAGTGCTATTTTCTGTAGTACTATTCTCATCAGTTTGATCCCTGTTACGTCCCATATCAGGGTGGGATTGCCTTTTGTGAAAAAAAATTTAGGCCGGGTACCTTCGACTGCCTTCACAGTGACAGACCAAACTCTGATACACCAAACTGAATTGATTTTAGGAACCGGGAGATGGAAAAAGCAGCTTGGTCGGTCCTCTTACTCCCAAGTTGGGGCACTGCGCGTGCACGGAGCAATGTGCTGTGACACCCTATATGAGTGGTGTCTTAACTAGTACTATTCCTATCAGTTTAATCCCTGTTACATCCCCTATCCGGGGACATGTGTCGAATTGATTAACCACTGTCGAATTAACGAACCATTACGACATTCTGGAATAATTTAGTTCTGAGCTTTGTACTTGCTTTGTATTGAAATTGATGGGGATTTTTTAAATTGTCTGCATTATTTCTAATAAACTATGAAGAGACTTTATTATGATTTTTTTATTTTATGTATTAAAAACCCATTTATACATCTTAAAAAAAATATGTACGTTTTTGCTATGAAAAATTATCCAGCCGATCGCTTTTGGTCTGATCATAATGAAGCAACGGCCTTATCATCTGGGGTGTGGCAACATTGCCAACACACTCAGAGGTGATGATCGCTTCATTGTGATACGCAAGCCCCTTCACCACAACAAGGTAACGATCACGAAGGGGAATTGACACTTGTATGTGCCTCTTTTTTTTGTTTTGTTTTTGCAGCCACAATGCAGCACCAGAGGCCAGAAAAATAAGGCATGTACACATGCCTGAAAAACAATGTTATTGTTGCAGCCGCTGTTGTAGCAGGGGCCGGAAAAATTGATGTTTTCAAGGCAGAAAGGTGACTAAAACATTGCGGCTTGAACCCTAGTTGGTGGCGTAGAATTCACGAAAGTCATCCGGTGTGCAGACATTAAATACAGCAGCGTAGGGACCATTTTGAGGCCAAGGCCTTTTGTTAGTCAAACGTATCCCCCACTGTCAGTCCCTTCGGGATCCATGCCTCATTCATCTTAATGAAGGTGAGGTAATCAACACTTTTTTGACCGAGGCGACTTCTTTTGTCAGTGACAATGCCTCCTGCTGCACTAAAGGTCCTTTCTGACAGGACACTTGAAGCGGGGAAGGCCAGAAGTTCTATCGCAAACTGGGATAGCTCAGGCCACAGGTCAAGCCTGCACACCCAGTAGTCAAGGGGTTCATCGCTCCTCAGAGTGTCGATATCTGCAGTTAAGGCGAGGTAGTCGGCTACCTGTCGGTCGAGTTGTTCTCTAAGGCTGGATCCCGAAGGGCTGTGGCGATGTGTAGGACTGAAAAAGCTCCATATGTCCTCCATCAACAACACATCTGTAAAGCGTCCTGTCCTTGCCGCCGTGGTCGTAGGAGGATTACTTTCACCTCTTCCCCTGTTAGATTACCGTTGTGCTGTGACATCCCCCTTATAAGCTGTGTAAAGCATATTTTTTAGTTTTGTTTTGAACTGCTGCATCCTTTCTGACTTTCGGTAAGTTGGTAACATTTCCGCCACCTTCTGCTTATACTGGGGGTCTTGTAGCGTGGCCACCCAGTACAGGTCGTTCTCCTTCATCCTTTTTATACGAGGGTCCCTCAACAGACATGACAGCATGAAAGACCCCATTTGCACAAGGTTGGATGCCGAGGTACTCTTTTCCCATTCCTCGTCCTCACTGATGTCATTGACGGTCTGTTCTTCACCCCAGGCACGTACAACACCACGGGTCCCAGATAGGTGACAACAACGAGCACCCTGGGATGCCTGCTGTGGTTGGTCTTCCTCCTCCTCAAAGCCACATTCCTCCTCTGACTCCTCTTCCTCATACTCCTCTTGCAGCGTTGCCGCAGGTCCGGCAAGCGATGATGACAAGGCTGTTTCTGGTGGTGATGGTGACCACAACTCTTCGTCTTCCTCTTCACGCTCATCTACAGCCTGATCCAGCACTCTTCGCAGGGCACGCTCCAGGAAGAAAACAAATGGGATGAGGTCGCTGATGGTGCCTTCGGTGCGACTGACTAGGTTTGTCACCTCCTCAAAAGGACGCATGAGCCTACAGGCATTGCGCATGAGCGTCCAGTAACGTGGCAAAAAAATTCCCAGATCCACAGAGGCTGTCCTAGCACCCCGGTCATACAAGTACTCGTTGACTGCTTTTTCTTGTTGGAGCAGGCGGTCGAACATTAGGAGTGTTGAATTCCAACGTGTCGGGCTGTCGCAAATCAAGCGCCTGACCGGCATGTTGTTTCAGCGCTGAATGTCTGAAAAATGCACCATGGCCGTGTAGGAACGCCTGAAATGGCCGCACACCTTCCTGGCCTGCTTGAGGACGTCCTGTAAGCCTGGGTACTTAGACACAAAGCGTTGTACGATGAGATTCAACACATGTGCCATGCATGGCACATGTGACAACTTGCCCAAATTCAATGTCGCCAACAAATTGCTTCCATTGTCACACACCACTTTGCCGACCTCCAGTTGGTGCGGGGTCAGCCACTGATCCACCTGTGCGTTCAGGGCGGACAGGAGTGCTGGTCCGGTGTGGCTCTCTGCTTTCAGGCAAGTCAACCCCAAGACAGCGTGACACTGTCGTATCCGGGATGTGGAATAGCCCCTGGGGAGCTGGGGGGATTCAGTTGATGTGCAGCCAGACACCGCAGCAGAAGAGGACTCAGCCGAGGAGGTTATGGAAGAGGATGGAGTAGGAGGAGTAGAGGAGGTGGCAGTAGGCCTGCCTGCAAGTCGTGGCGGTGTCACCAACTCCGCTGCAGAGCCACGCATTCCATGCTTGTCAGCCATCAGTAGGTTGACCCAATGCGCAGTGTAGGTGATATACCTGCCCTGACCGTGCTTTGCAGACCAGGTATCAGTGGTCAGATGGACCCTTGCCCCAACACTGTATGCCAGAGATGCCATGACTTCCTTTTCAATCACTGAGTAGAGGTTTGGGATTGCCTTTTTTGAAAAAAAAATTAGTCCGGGTACCTTCCACTGTGGTGTCCCAATAGCGACAAATTTTTTGAAGGCCTCAGACTCCACCAGCTGGTATGGTAAAAGCTGGCGGGCTAAGAGTTCCGTCAAGTCAGCTGTCAGACGCCAAGCAAGGGGGTGACTCTGTGACAGTGGCTTCCTACGCTCAAACATTTCCTTTACAGACACCTGACTGTGGGCAGATGAGATGGAACTGCTGAAGGTGAGAGGCGGAGTGGCGGGTGGTTGAGAGGGGGCAAGGCGACACTCCGCAAGGAGACATGGCTGAAGATGCTGGACCAGGAGGAGGATGGTGGCTTTGAGCTTGTGTGCTGCTTCTACTCGTCATCATGTGTTGATCCCATAGGCGTTTGCGATGTGCGATCATGTGCCTTGGTGGGTGTTGGATTTCCCACGACTCAGTTTCTTTTGGCACAGGTTGCAAATGGCATCGCTGTTGTCAGAGGCAGACACACAAAATAAATGCCACACTGCTGAGCTTTGCAATGACGGCATTCTGGTTGTGGCAACAGCATGCGTTGATTGGCGTGCTGTCTGGCTGACCCCGGGTGCCGATACATGCTGTCTGACTGTGCCACTAGCTCCTTGCGACGACCTCCCCCTGCTTCCAACTCGTCTCCTCCTTCTCTCTGTCTCCCCTTCTGAACTTTCCCCCTCTTCTTCTTCTTTTCGAGCAGGCACCCACGTGGCATCCACGGACACATCATCAACCACTTCACTTGTATCTGACACCTCAGCAAAGGAAGCAGCAGCGGGTACAACATCATCATCATCATCACACTGTACGTCCATGTGTGTAATGCTGCCTGACTGAGACATATCCCTGTTATCTCCATCCTCTGGCAATAATGGTTGCGCATCACTAATTTCATCCAAATGATGTGTAAATAACTTCTCTGAGGGATCAAGTGAAGCAGCTGTGGTGGCTGTGGTGGTAGTGGTGGTGGTGGCAGCGGGCGGGAGAGTGGTAACTTGAGAGCAGGTGACCAAAGCTGAGCTGGAGGAGGATGGTGCGTCAAGGTTCTTAGCGGAAGCTGTTGAAGATTGGGTGTCCTGTGTAAGCCAGTCAACTATTTTCTCTGAATTTTTTGGGTTCAGGGTACTTGGCCTCTGAACACTGGCTATTATTCCAGGGCCAGTGGAAATCACAGCACCACGAACACCACGGCCCCTGCGGCGTGGCCTGCCTCTGCCTGTCATTTTTTATTAGATAAGTGATACTATGCGTGCAAGGTACTGTGCCACCCTATATAAGTGATGGGCAGTGGGCACAGTACAGTCTGTGTGGGCCTGACACACACGGGCTTGCAACTGTGATTATATCACAGAAAAATATTAAATAGAATTTTCTTTATCTGCGAGGTATTTGTGAGTGAGTGACACCCTGTAACGGTATAAGTGGAGGCCTAGCCACTAGCCAGTGGCCACAATACAGTCTGTGTGGGCCTGACACACACGGGCTTGCAACTGTGATTATATCACAGAAAAATGTTAAATAGAATTTTTATTTATCTGCGAGGTATTTGTGAGTGAGTGACACCCTGTATCGGTATAAGTGGAGGCCTAGCCACTGGCCAGTGGCCACAATACAGTCTGTGTGGGCCTGACACACACGGGCTTGCAACTGTGATTATATCACAGAAAAATATTAAATAGAATTTTTATTTATCTGCGAGGTATTTGTGAGTGAGTGACACCCTGTAACTAGGGATGAGCGAACCCGAACTGTATAGTTTGGGTTCGTACCGAATTTTGGGGTTTCAGTGACACGGACCCGGACCCGAACATTTTCGTAAAAGTCCGGGTTCGGGTTAAGTGTTCGGCGCTTTCTTGGCGCTTTTTGAAAGGCTGCAAAGCAGCCAATCAACAAGCGTCATATTACTTGCCCCAAGAGGTGTCACGGAACCATGAACCAGACGTACAACAAGAGATAAGTGAAAATAAGAAGGCTTTATTGAAAATAAAGCTGTAAAGCAAAAGTCCAAGCGGATGGTGAAACCGAAGCAGAGTCTTTGAGAGGCCAGGGGTCAGGAACCAGAAGGGTAGTCAGACGAAGCCAGGATCAGGAACCAGCAGGGTAGTCAGACGAAGCCAGGATCAGGAACCAGCAGGGTAGTCAGACGAAGCCAGGATCAGGAACCAGAAGCAGCAGCAGTCTTAGAAGCATGTGAACACAGGAGGACCAAGCAAGGAACTGAAGCCACAGACCTCCTATATATATGAGCTAGGCATCCAGCTCCTCCCAGTGGGAAGGAGGAGCCGCAGGGTGGAAGGCTACAAGAAACCCAGAAACCAAGATGGCCGCCAGCACATGTCAAACGAAGGAGAACAGCAAGAAGGTAAGACCATGACAGTACCTCCCCCTCAAGGGCCCCTCCTCCGCGGAGCAAAAAACGGTTTCTGAGGGAAGCGTGCGTGGAAGGCTCGGAGCAAGGCAGGAGCATGGACATCTGCGGAGGTTACCCAGGAACGCTCCTCTGGACCATAACCACGCCAATGGACCAAAAACTGAACCCGACCGCGGACCAGGCGTGAGTCCAGGATATTGCTCACCTCATACTCCTCACGATTGCCCACTCGGACCGGACGAGGCAGAGGAACCGAGGAAGTGAAACGATTACACACCAGTGGCTTCAACAGGGAGACATGAAACACGTTAGAGATCCGCATGCCAGGAGGAAGCGCAAGGGCATAGGCTACCGGGTTTACCCTGCGAAGCACTCGGAAGGGACCAACAAAGCGAGGCGCCAGCTTGGGAGTGGGCACTCGAAGGTTGAGGTTGCGGGTGGACAAC
Organism: Bufo bufo; assembly: GCF_905171765.1. NCBI lineage: Eukaryota > Metazoa > Chordata > Amphibia > Anura > Bufonidae > Bufo > Bufo bufo. Next base: position 60,845,905 of record NC_053396.1, read on the forward strand.
CATACACGGTCTCCGACCTGGTAGGAAGGATCAGGCGCTCGTCTGCGATCAGCCTGGAGTCTCTGGCGCTGCGCAGAGGCCTCAAGGGACTTCTGGATCTGTACCCAAGAAGCACGTAGGAAGGAAAGGTGATCCTCCACAGCCGGAATATCCTGGGGAGAGAATACCTCCGGTAACACGGCAGGTTGGAACCCATAATTGGCCATGAAGGGAGACGTCCCAGAGGAAGAGTTCACCGCCGTGTTCCTGGCAAACTCAGCCCAAGGCAGGAGGTCAACCCAATTGTCTTGGTGATCGGAGACATAGCAACGAAGGAATTGCTCCAAGGCCTGATTGGATCGTTCTGCGGCCCCATTGGACTGAGGGTGGTAGGCCGAGGAGAAGGAGAGATGAATCCCCAACTGGGAGCAAAAGGCGCGCCAGAACCTGGACACAAACTGACTCCCCCGATCCGACACAATCTCCTTGGGCAAACCGTGCAACCGGAAGACCTCCCTGGCAAAAATCGTGGCCAACTCTTGTGCAGAGGGTAACTTCTTGAGAGGAACACAGTGGCACATTTTGGAAAACCGATCCACAATCATAAGAATGACCGTATGGCCTCGGGATGCAGGGAGGTCCACAATGAAATCCATCCCCAGGTGTGACCATGGGCGCTCCCCGGTGGCTATGGGTTGCAGAAGGCCCAACGGAAGGTGCCGAGGGGACTTACTCTGGGCACAAACGGAGCATGCCGCTACATATGCGGCGATGTCGGAACGTAGGGAAGGCCACCAGAACAGACGTGAAACAGCCCAGGACAGCTGATTCTTTCCAGGATGCCCCGCGGTCTTGGAGTTATGGTAGGTTCGCAACAACCGAGTGCGCAACTCCTCAGGCACAAAACATCTGCCGTTGGGTCTCCCAGAGGGAGCACCAGATTGAGCCGCCAAAATCTGCTCACCCAGGGGAGAGGTCAGGCTGGTGCGAATGGCGGCCAGGATCTGATTCGGAGGTATGACCGAAGTTGGAATCGACTCCTCCCTGGACAGCTCGGAGTACTGCCGTGATAGGGCATCCGCCCTGATGTTCTTGGAACCGGGTAGGTAGGAGACCACGTAATTAAAACGTGACAAGAACAGAGCCCATCTGGCCTGACGTGGTGTCAATCTCTTGGCCTCAGAAAGGTAGGTCAGATTCTTATGGTCCGTCAGGATGAGAACCGGAACCACCGAACCCACGAGCAAGTGCCTCCATTCTTTAAGGGCCTGCACGATGGCCAATAACTCCCTGTCACCAATCTGATAGTTGCACTCCGCGGAAGACAGTTTCCGGGAGTAAAACCCACAAGGAAGCAGAGGACCCTCTGGTGTTCTACGCTGAGACAGAAGGGCGCCTACTCCCGTCTCAGACGCGTCCACCTCGAGGACAAAGGGCAACCCAGGGTTGGGATGCGACAGAATCGGAGCCGACACAAAAGCGGACTTTATGGCCTCAAAAGCTCGGATGGCCTCGAGCGGCCAGACCTGGGAATTACTGCCCCTCCCTGGTCAGATCCGTGAGAGGCTTGGCCAGCATGGAAAAGTCCCTGATGAACTTCCGATAATAATTGGCGAAGCCCAAAAAGCGCTGCAGGGAACGAAGACCACTGGGCTGGGGCCACTGTAAGACAGCCGAAACCTTCTCAGGATCCATGGAGAACCCCTCAGCGGAAATGATGTAACCTAAGAAGGTTACCTGGGATCGGTGAAATTCGCATTTCTCAAGCTTACCGAACAGCTTGTTCTCTCGTAACCGTTGCAACACTCGTCTGACATCCAGAATGTGGGCCTCCATGGATTCAGAATATACCAAGATGTCATCCAAATAGACCACCACACACTGCTGCAACAGGTCACGGAAAACATCGTTGATGAATTCCTGAAAGACTGCGGGCGCATTGCACAACCCAAAGGGCATAACCAAGGATTCATAATGACCGGTCCTGGTGTTAAACGCGGTCTTCCACTCATCGCCCGCCTTGATCCTTACCAGGTTATATGCCGCCCTCAGGTCGAGTTTGGTAAAGACCGTGGCCCCTTTAAGGCGATCGAACAGCTCGGAAATCAAGGGTATCGGGTAAGCGTTCTTGATCGTGAAGCGATTGAGACCCCTGTAATCGATGCAAGGCCTCAACTCACCGCTCTTCTTTTTCACAAAGAAAAATCCAGCCCCTGCCGGGGACGAGGATTTGCGAATGTGTCCGCGTGAAAGCGCCTCCCTCACGTACGCCTCCATGGCCTCATTCTCCGCTACCGACAGTGGATAGACTTTGCCACGAGGAGGAACGGCACCAGGTTGTAACTCTATGGCACAATCGTATGGGCGGTGCGGAGGTAGGGCAACCGCGCGCACCTTATCGAATACATCCCGGTACTCCTCGTATTCAGGAGGCAACAGAGAGTCCGAGGAAGTACACAGCAACTTGACAGACCCATGGATGCAACTAGCCCCACACTGCGGTGACCACGAGAGAATCTCGGCCGATCTCCAATCGAAAGTCGGATTATGCTTCTGGAGCCAGGGGTACCTCAAGACCACCGAGTAGTGTGGAGACGAAATAACCTGGAGGCAGACCGACTCTCTGTGAACGGCACCAATGGCTATCCCCACTGGAAGGGTCTCATGATTAACGTGTGGCGGCAGAAGGGGTCTGCCGTCTATCGCCTCAAGAGCCAGTGGAGAACCTCGAGCCTGCAGAGGAATGGAATTGGCGGCAGCGAACACACTATCAATGAACAAACCACCAGCACCAGAGTCCACCAACGCCTGGGTCGTCACCGAGCCCCCGACCCAGGAGAGGACAACAGTGATCAGTGGTTCGTCAACACGGGAAACCGGGGACGAGGAGACTCCACCCAAGATCTGCCCCCGACAGGATCTCAGGTGCGAGCGTTCTCCCGGACGGTTCGGACATGCCAACCGAAAATGCCCACCGAGACCACAGTACATGCATCGGCCCTCGCGTCTCCGGAGTACCCTCTCCCCCTCGGACAGGCGAGCAAACACCAGCTGCATGGGTTCACCCCCAGACAAGTCATCCCCAGGAGGCGTGGGAGGAGAGGGAGGCACGGGTGGGACAGCAAACGTAGGCGCCAATCTGTTAGAAGACCTCCGCAGGCTCTCCTTAAAGGAAGGTCTCTCCCTGAGTCTGGTGTCAATCAAAATCAGGAAAGAAATAAGAGACTCGAGCTCCACTGGTAGGTCCTTAGCTGCAACCTCATCCTTCAAGGCATCCGAGAGACCATGAGAGAAAGCAGCGACCAGAGCCTCATTATTCCAGCCCACCTCTGCTGCCAGGGTACGAAACTCAATGGCGTATTCAGCTACGGATCGTGAACCCTGTCTGATGGACATAAGGAGCTTCGCAGCAGAGGCAGCACGAGCCGGCACATCGAATACCTTCCGAAGAGAAGCAACAAAACCGGAAAACTCGGCAACCACCGGATTGTTGTTCTCCCATAAAGGGCTGGCCCAGGCCAAGGCCTTGTCCGAGAGCAGCGAGATCAAGAAGCCCACCTTTGATCTCCCAGTAGGAAAGGCATGTGGCAGCAACTCGAAATAAATGCCCACCTGGTTAAGGAAACCTCGGCACTGAGTTGGCTCTCCCCCAAAGCGCTGTGGAAGAGGGGCAGAACCGGTCATACCCCGAAACACCGCAGGCGCAACAACAGGTGTCGGGGTAGACTCTGGCGCAACAACCGGAGCGGCAGTAGGAGCGACAACCGACCCATCGGCAACGGGAGCGAAATGAGCCGTGCGTTCAAGCAGGGTTAGCAACGCCACAGCGAACCGACCCAACAGGTGATCCTGCTGATCAAGTCTGGCAACCAGCATGGGTAGCGAGGATGGCCCTGTACCGTCAGAATTCATGGCTTGGTCCTAATGTCACGGAACCATGAACCAGACGTACAACAAGAGATAAGTGAAAATAAGAAGGCTTTATTGAAAATAAAGCTGTAAAGCAAAAGTCCAAGCGGATGGTGAAACCGAAGCAGAGTCTTTGAGAGGCCAGGGGTCAGGAACCAGAAGGGTAGTCAGACGAAGCCAGGATCAGGAACCAGCAGGGTAGTCAGACGAAGCCAGGATCAGGAACCAGCAGGGTAGTCAGACGAAGCCAGGATCAGGAACCAGAAGCAGCAGCAGTCTTAGAAGCATGTGAACACAGGAGGACCAAGCAAGGAACTGAAGCCACAGACCTCCTATATATATGAGCTAGGCATCCAGCTCCTCCCAGTGGGAAGGAGGAGCCGCAGGGTGGAAGGCTACAAGAAACCCAGAAACCAAGATGGCCGCCAGCACATGTCAAACGAAGGAGAACAGCAAGAAGGTAAGACCATGACAAGAGGCCATCACAGCCATGCCTACTATTGGCATGGCTGTGATTGGCCAGTGCAGCATGTGACCCAGCCTCTATATAAGCTTGGGTCACGTAGCGCTGCACGTCACTCTGCTGTTACAAGTGTAGGGAGAGGTTGCAGCTGCGACGTTAGGGCGAGATTAGGCAGATTAACTCCTCCAAAACACTTAGGACAGTGATCGATCTACAGCTGTGGATCATTGAACTGCTGCTATTCAATTGCTCACTGTTTTTAGGCTGCCCAGAGCGTTTTTCAGTCACTTTTTTCTGGGGTGATCGGCGGCCATTTTGTGGCTTGTGGTGCGCCAGCACAAGCTGCCACCAAGTCCATTTAACCATCAATAGTGTGGTTATTTTTTGCTATATCCTACATCAGGGGCAAGCTGTCACCAAGTCCATTTAACCATCAATAGTGTGGTTATTTTTTGGCTATATCCTACATCAAGGGCAAGCTGCCACCAAGTCCATTTAACCATCAATAGTGTGGTTATTTTTTGGCTATATCCTACATCAGGGGCAAGCTGCCACCAAGTCCATTTAACCATCAATTGTGTGGTTATTTAAATCTATCCATAAACTGGTATATTAGATTCAAGGTGCTGATAGGGTCATTCTCAATAACTTCACACACACGCTACTGTGCATATCCAAGTCTAATTCTGTCCGTAAACGTATACCTGTCACCCAGCGCCTAAATAATAGGCCTCAAATTTATATTCAGCTAAATCTGTGGCTATTGCTGTAGCTGGTCTAGTTATTTTGTGTCCGTCAAAGCACAGTTTTTGTTCTGGGTTGAAATACAATTCCCAACCTAGCAATTTTCTAAATTAGTGGTTTCTGCTGTATCAGGCCTACTTTAAATCTAAACGGAAAATTCAAATGTGATCGCACTCTACATCCAGCACTCTGCCCTGCCTCCATGCTGGATGAGACATTGGTGTACATTTTGGCCAAAGCGTAAAAAGCCACTCACCACGTCAAGGTTGCCTCATTTGAGTGGTCCCTAACACTAGTTCCTACCTGTTTATGGGCCCTGACAGCCACACAAAGTCCAGGGAATGCAGGTCAGCATGCAAGCCAAGCACACTCTGCTTTAACCCCGTCCGGTGCCATTACAGCTTCCATCGGATCCAGGGATGCAAGTACCAACATGCATGCTGAGCCCACCATATACTTCTCCTGGAGCCAAATGGCTACTGGTAGGTTCTATATAAGCAGACTCAGTTTTATACTGACTTTAAAACCAGCCTCCAGGACAGATTGACGGGTATATTAGATTCAAGGTGCTGATAGGGTCATTCTCAATAACTTCACACACACGCTACTGTGCATATCCAAGTCTAATTCTGTCCGTAAACGTATACCTGCCACCCAGCGCCTAAATAATAGGCCTCAAATTTATATTCAGCTAAATCTGTCATTACTGCTGTGCCTGTACTAGTGTAATACGGTACCTAAATAGATAGCCAGATAGTGTTAGGTGTCTGTAAAAAAAGGCCTGAATTTGAATTCAATACATTGGGCCAAATAATATTTTTCTTATTGTGGTGAATTGTAACAATGAGGAAAACATCTAGTAAGGGACGCGGACATGGTCGTGGTGGTGTTAGTGGACCCCCTGGTGCTGGGAGAGGACGTGGCCGTTCTGCCACAGCCACACGTCCTAGTTTACCAACTACCTCAGGTCCCAGTAGCCACTAGAATTTACAGGGATATTTGGTGGGGCCCAATGCCGGTCTAAGGATGGTAAGGCCTGAGCAGGTACAGGCATTAGTCAATTGGGTGGCCGACAGTGGATCCAGCACGTTCACATTATCTCCCATCCAGTCTTCTGCAGAAAGCACACAGATGGCGCATGAAAACCAAGCCCATCAGTCTGTCACATCACCCCCATGCATACCAGGAAAACTGTCTGAGCTTCAAGTTATGCAACAGTCTCTTATGCTGTTTGAAGACTCTGCTGGCAGGGTTTCCCAAGGGCATCCACCTAGCCCTTCCCCAACGCACAACCACTTATGTTTCCTGATGATGAGGACATGGGAATACCACCTCAGCACGTCTCTGATGATGACGAAACACAGGTGCCAACTGCTGCGTCTTTCTGCAGTGTGCAGACTGAACAGGAGGTCAGGGATGAAGACGATGCAGGGGACGATGAGGTCCTAGACCCCACATGGAATGAAGGTCGTGCCACTGACCTTCACAGTTCGGAGGAAGAGGCAGTGGTGAGACCGAGCCAACAGCGTAGCAAAAGAGGGAGCAGTGGGCAAAATCAGAACACCCGCCGCCAAGAGACTCCGCCTGCTACTGACCGCCGCCATCTCGGACCGAGCACCCCAAAGGCAGCTTCAAGGAGTTCCCTGGCATGGCACTTCTTCAAACAATGTGCTAACGACAAGACCCGAGGGGTTTGCACGCTGTGCCATCAGAGCCTGAAGCGAGGCATTAACGTTCTGAACCTTAGCACAACCTGCATGACCAGGCACCTGCATGCAAAGCATGAACTGCAGTGGAGTAAACACCTTAAAAACAAGGAAGTCACTCAGGCTCCCCCTGCTACCTCTTCTGCTGCTGCCGCCTCGGCCTCTTCTGCTGCTGCCGCCTCGGCCTCTTCCTCCGCCTCTGGAGGAACGTTGGCACCTGCCGCCCAGCAAACATGGGATGTACCACCAACACCACCACCTGCGTCGCCAAGCATCTCAACCATGTCACACGGCAGCGTTCAGCTCTCCATCTCACAAACATTTGAGAGAAAGCGTAAATTCCCACCTAGCCACCCTCGAACCCTGGCCCTGAATGCCAGCATTTCTAAACTACTGGCCTATGAAATGCTGTCATTTAGGCTGGTGGACACAGACAGCTTCAAACAGCTCATGTCGCTTGCTGTCCCACAGTATGTTGTTCCCAGCCGGCACTACTTCTCCAAGAGAGCCGTGCCTTCCCTGCACAACCAAGTGTCCGATAAAATCAAGTGTGCACTGCGCAACGCCATCTGTGGCAAGGTCCGCCTAACCACAGATACATGGACCAGTAAGCACGGCCAGGGACGCTATATCTCCCTAACTGCACACTGGGTAAATGTAGTGGCGGCTGGGCCCCAGGCGGAGAGCTGTTTGGCGCACGTCCTTCCGCCGCCAAGGATCGCAGGGCAACATTCTTTGCCTCCTGTCTCCTCCTCCTCCTACTCAGCTTCCTCCTCCTCTTCTTCCACCTGCTCATCCAGTCAGCCACACACCTTCACCACCAACTTCAGCACAGCCCGGGGTAAACGTCAGCAGGCCATTCTGAAACTCATATGTTTGGGGGACAGGCCCCACACCGCACAGGAGTTGTGGCGGGGTATAGAACAACAGACCGACGAGTGGTTGCTGCCGGTGAGCCTCAAGCCCGGCCTGGTGGTGTGCGATAATGGGCGAAATCTCGTTGCAGCTCTGGGACTAGCCGGTTGGACGCACATCCCTTGCCTGGCGCATGTGCTGAATTTGGTGGTGCAGAAGTTCATTCACAACTACCCCGACATTTCAGAGCTGCTGCATAAAGTGCGGGCCGTCTGTTCGCGCTTCCGACGTTCACATCCTGCCGCTGCTCGCCTGTCTGCGCTACAGTGTAACTTCGGCCTTCCCGCTCACCGCCTCATATGCGACGTGCCCACCAGGTGGAACTCCACCTTGCGCATGCTGGACAGACTGTGCGCACAGCAGCAGGCCATAGTGGAGTTTCAGCTGCAGCACGCACGGGTCAGTCGCACTGCGGAACAGCACCACTTCACCACCAATAACTGGGCCTCCATGCGAGACCTGTGTGCCCTGTTGCGCTGTTTCGAGTACTCCACCAACATGGCCAGTGGCGATGACGCCGTTATCAGCGTTACAATACCACTTCTATGTCTCCTTGAGAAAACACTTAGGGCGATGATGGAAGAGGAGGTGGCCCAGGAGGAGGAGGAAGAGGGGTCATTTTTAGCACTTTCAGGCCAGTCTCTTCGAAGTGACTCAGAGGGAGGTTTTTTGCAACAGCAGAGGCCAGGTACAAATGTGGCCAGACAGGGCCCACTACTGGAGGACGAGGAGGACAAGGATGAGAAGGAGGTGGAGGAGGATGAGGATGAAGCATGTTCACAGCGGGGTGGCACCCAACGCAGCTCGGGCCCATCACTGGTGCGTGACTGGGGGGAAACGCAGGACGATGACGATACGCCTCCCACAGAGGACAGCTTGTCCTTACCTCTGGGCAGCCTGGCACACATGAGCGACTACATGCTGCAGTGCCTGCGCAACGACAGCAGAGTTGCCCACATTTTAACGTGTGCGGACTACTGGGTTGCCACCCTGCTGGATCCACGGTACAAAGACAATGTGCCCACCTTACTTCCTGCACTGGAGCGTGATAGGAAGATACGCGAGTACAAGCGCACGTTGGTAGACGAGCTACTGAGAGCATTCCCAAATGTCACAGGGGAACAAGTGGAAGCCCAAGGCGAAGGCAGAGGAGGAGCAAGATGTCGCCAACGCAGCTGTGTCACGGCCAGCTCCTCTGAGGGCAGGGTTAGCATGGCAGAGATGTGGAAAAGTTTTGTCACCACGCCACAGCTAACTGCACCACCACCTGATACGGAACGTGTTAGCAGGAGGCAACATTTCACTAACATGGTGGAACAGTACCTGTGCACACCCCTCCACGTACTGACTGATGGTTCGGCCCCATTCAACTTCTGGGTCTCCAAATTGTCCACGTGGCCAGAGCTAGCCTTTTATGCCTTGGAGGTGCTGGCCTGCCCGGCGGCCAGCGTTTTGTCTGAACGTGTATTCAGAACGGCAGAGGGCGTCATTACAGACAAACGCAGCCGCCTGTCTACAGCCAATGTGGACAAGCTGACGTTCATAAAAATGAACCAGGCATGGATCCCACAGAACCTGTCCATCCCTTGTGCAGATTAGACATTAACTACCTCCCCTTAACTATATATTATTGTACTCCAGGGCACTTCCTCATTCAATCCTATTTTTATTTTCATTTTACCATTATATTGCGGGGCAACCCAAAGTTGAATGAACCTCTCCTCTGTCTGGGTGCCGGGGCCTAAAAATATCTGACAGTGGCCTGTTCCAGTGCTGGGTGACATGAAGCCTGATTCTCTGCTATGACATGAAGACTAATTCTCTGCTGAGTCTCTGACATGAAGCCTGAATCTCTGTTATGGGACCTCTCTCCTCTGTCTGGGTGCCGGGGCCTAAATTATATGACAATGGACTGTTCCAGTGGTGGGTGACGTGAAGCATGATTCTCTGCTATGACATGAAGACTGATTCTCTGCTGACATGAAGCCAGATTCTCTGTTATGGGACCTCTCTCCTCTGCCTGGGTGCCGGGGCCTAAATATCTGACAATGGACTGTTCCAGTGGTGGGTGACGTGAAGCATGATTCTCTGCTATGACATGAAAACTGATTCTCTGCTGACATGAAGCCAGAATCTCTGTTATGGGACCTCTCTCCTCTGCCTGGGTGCCGGGGCCTAAATATATGACAATGGACTGTTCCAGTGTTGGGTGACGTGAAGCCTGATTCTCTGCTATGACATGAATACTGATTCTCTGCTGACATGAAGCCAGATTCTCTGTTATGGGACCTCTCTCCTCTGCGTGAGTGCCGGGGCCTAAATATCTGACAATGGACTGTTCCAGTGGTGGGTGATGTAAAGTCTGATTCTCTGCTATGACATGAAGACTGATTCTCTGCTGACATGAAGCCAGATTCTATGTTATGGGACCTCTCTCCTCTGCCTGGGTGCTGGGGCCTAAATATCTGACAATAGACTGTTCCAGTGGTGGGTGACGTGAAGCCTGATTCTCTGCTATGACATGAAGACTGATTCTCTGCTGACATGAAGCCAGATTCTCTGCTATGGGACCTCTCTCCAATTGATATTGGTTAATTTTTATTTATTTTATTTTTATTTTAATTCATTTCCCTATCCACATTTATTTGCAGGGGATTTAACTACATTTTGCTGCCTTTTGCAGCCCTCTAGCCCTTTCCTTGGCTGTTTTACAGCCTTTTTAGTGCCGAAAAGTTTGGGTCCCCATTGACTTCAATGAAGTTCGGGTCGGGTTCGGATCCCGAACCCGAACATTTCCGGGAAGTTCGGCCGAACTTCTCGAACCCGAACATCCAGGTGTTCGCTCAACTCTACCTGTAATGGTATAAGTGGAGGCCTAGCCAGTGGCCACAATACAGTCTGTGTGGGCCTGACACACACGGGCTTGCAACTGTGATTATATCACAGAAAAATATTAAATAGAATTTTCTTTATCTGCGAGGTATTTGTGAGTGAGTGACACCATGTAACGGTATAAGTGGAGGCCTAGCCACTAGCCTGTGTCCACAATACAGTCTGTGTGGGCCTGACACACACGGGCTTGCAAATGTGATTAGATCGCAGAAAAATATTAAATAGATTTTTTTTTATCTGAAAGGTATTTGAGTGAGTGACAACCTGTAACGGTATAAGTGGAGGCCTAGCCACTAGGCAGTGGCCACAATACAGTCTGTGTGGGCCTGACACATACGGGCTTGCAAATGTGATTAGATCACAGAAAAATATTAAATAGATTATTTTTTTTATCTGCGAGGTATTTGTGAGTGAGTGACACCCTGTAAAGGTATGAGTGGAGGCCTAGCCACTAGCCAGCGGCCACAATACAATCTGTGTGGGCCTGACACACACTGGCTTGCAAATGTGATTAGATCACTGAAAAAGATTAAATAGAATATTTTTTTATCTGCAAGGTATTTTCTGTCACACCCTGTATGAATGGTGTGCACACAGTACTGTCTTTGACTGAGCCTGCAGCCTCTCACACACGGGCAGGCAACTGCAATATATATATATATATATATATATATATATATTAAAAAAAGGGCTTTTTGGGGTGCTGTCAGGACGCTGTCCTTACAGCAGATGAGTCTGTGGACACAGAACACTGCCCTAGCTAACGCTTTCCCTATTGAATCAGCAGCAGCAGCACTGTCCCTCCTCTCACTGAGAATGCAGCTTCCGAATGAATCTAAAATGGATGCTGTCCAGGAGGTGGGAGGGTCTGGGAGGGAGGGTCTGCTGCTGATTGGCTGGAATGTGTCTGCTGACTGTGAGGTACAGGGTCAAAGTTTACTCAATGATGATGTATAGGGGGCGGACCGAACATCGCATATGTTTGCCCGCCGCAGCGAACGCGAACAAGCTATGTTCGCCGGGAACTATTCGCCGGCGAACTATTCAGGCCATCACTACTCCCTATAGGGGTCAATATGTGGTGGTGGATGGTGTATTCACTACAATGAACCTTTCCATTTGAAGACGCTGGCAAACATTTGCTCCACTTTTGACATTTTTGTTTTCTTTGCATAAAAAATTATTTTACATGATGCTGTCCATGTGGTATCCACATTTTATTGTGTCATGTGCATGAAGATTCGCACACAAGTCATATGATATTCTAAAGACATAGCAAATATTGTATTTTTCGCCCTCTATAAGACGCACCTGCCCATAAAACGCACCTAGGTTTTACAGGAGAATAAGAAAAAATATATTTTTCATTAGACCTTAAATCAGACCCCCAATGTTAACAAGACCCTAATAACATCAGACCTTAGTTCAGACCCCAATGTGAATAACTCCCAATCAAACCTCAAATCAGAGCCTCAATATGAATGAAAAACCCCAATTCAGACCTCCCATCAGACTCCCAATGTGAATGACCATCAGACCTCATATAACAACCCCATTCAGACCTCAGATCAGACCCCCCCCCAAATCTTAGTACAGTTATTGCTCAGAGCAATTAAAATAAAAAAATCCACTTACTTTTCCTGCTCCGGAAGCCGCTGCCTCTGCCCTTGGATCCAGCTCTTTTGTTTCTTGCCGCGTGCTCTGCTGCGACCCGACTCGCACAGCGTGAGGTCACAGAGCACTGACGTCCTCACGCTGTGTATCACAGCACAGCCGACAGCAGAGGACCTGGAAGCGGAGCCCGAGGAGCGCTGCATTCACCACTTCCAAGTCCTTCGGTACTAATGAGCACTTCCATAATGGAAGTGCTCATTAGTATTCGCCTCATAAGACGCAGTGACATTTTACCCACATTTTGGGGGAGAAAAGTGCGTCTTATGGGGCAAATAAATACGGCAAATAATTTTATTGCACAACCAAATTCACTAAATAAATAACATTAAATATTGAAGGGGTATTCTGGTTATATTATTATCCCAAATCCAAGACTAGGGGATAACCAGGGCTTTTTTTCTGGCGGAAGGCACCGGAACGGCGTTCCGCCACCTTTTGACATCGCAGCCTGCCATGCTCCAGCATCGCAGGCTGCGATGTATCAGCGGGGAGGGACTGGGAGGAGGAGCTGGGGGCCGGTGCGTTCACTGTGCTCCGGCCCCCAGCTCCAGTACAGTTATAGAATGTGTAAAATTAATAATGATTCTATTCATGAGGCCCCCTCTGTAGTAGAACATTCAATATATCCATCCTACTCACAGGGCTGTTATCGTAATCCAGGCCGGCTGGGCAGACGAGTGGCAGCGTCACTGACTGACGTCACGTGCCTGCCCGGCCTACTTTATGAATGAAGCAGGCAGCGCAGTCACGTGACGTCAGTCAGTGATTCTGCCGCTCGTCTGCCCGGCCGGCCTGGATTACGATAACAGCCCTGTGAGTAGGATGGATATATTGAATGTTCTACTACAGAGGGGGCCTCATGAATAGAATCATTATTCATTTTACACATTTTATAACTGTACTGGAGCGGCAATGGGGGGGGGGGGGGTCTGTGGATGGCACTGTTATGGGGGGGTCTGTGGATGGCACTGTTATGGGGTGGGGGGCTGTGGATGGCACTGTTATGGGGTGGGGGGTCTGTGGATGGCACTGTTATGGGGTGGGGGGGTCTGTGGATGGCACTGTTATGGGGTGGGGGGGCTGTGGATGGCACTGTTAAGGGGGGGGTCTGTGGATGGCACTGTTATGGGGTGGGGGGTGTCTGTGGATCTGCAAAAAAAGAGGGTTAGTCAGCACCTCCCAGTGCGCAGGTGCATGCCGCCATGGCAAAGACCTAGAGGAAAAAAAGGAGACAATGCGGCAGCACTCTGCAAATCAGACAAAGTACAACAATGCTTACAAAAATTATGATGCTAATACTACGCTTAAAAAGCGAGATGCTTGGTCAATGCATTTTGTACAAAACCATCTAAGCCCGTATGCCAAACGTCAAGGCGATCTCTGTTACACGGGTCCTAACACTAAATACTACCTGTTATGCGCCATAATGACCGCCATAAAATTCAGGGAGTGTTGGACCCACATGCATGCTGGATCCACTCTGCCTTTTTCCGTTTTTTGTGCCAAAATGGCCTCCATTACAAGGGATGCAGGTACCAACATGCATGCTGAGCCCACTCTATACCCTTCCTGGTGCCAAACAGCTTCCAATGAATGTAGTGAGAGCAGGCCACAGCTTTATACTGAAAATAATTAAAATCAGCCTATGGGGCAGACAGGCTAATCAGGAGTGCACGACTCGCTGGAGTGCCACATCTCCAGCATTGTAAATCTGCAAAAAAAGAGGGTTAGTCAGCACCTCCCAGTGCGCAGGTGCACGCCGCCATGGCAAAGACCTAGAGGAAAAAAAGGAGACAATGCGGCAGCACTCTGCAAATCAGACAAAGTACAACAATGCTTACAAAAATTATGATGCTAATACTACGCTTAAAAAGCGAGATGCTTGGTCAATGCATTTTGTACAAAACCATCTAAGCCCGTATGCCAAACGTCAAGGCGATCTCTGTTACACGGGTCCTAACACTAAATACTACCTGTTATGCGCCATAATGACCGCCATAAAATTCAGGGAGTGTTGGACCCACATGCATGCTGGATCCACTCTGCCTTTTTCCGTGCACCTGCGCACTGGGAGGTGCTGACTAACCCTCTTTTTTTGCAGATTTACAATGCTGGAGATGTGGCACTCCAGCGAGTCGTGCACTCCTGATTAGCCTGTCTGCCCCATAGGCTGATTTTAATTATTTTCAGTATAAAGCTGTGGCCTGCTCTCACTACATTCATTGGAAGCTGTTTGGCACCAGGAAGGGTATAGAGTGGGCTCAGCATGCATGTTGGTACCTGCATCCCTTGTAATGGAGGCCATTTTGGCACAAAAAACGGAAAAAGGCAGAGTGGATCCAGCATGCATGTGGGTCCAACACTCCCTGAATTTTATGGCGGTCATTATGACGCATAACAGGTAGTATTTAGTGTTAGGACCCGTGTAACAGAGATCGCCTTGACGTTTGGCATACGGGCTTAGATGGTTTTGTACAAAATGCATTGACCAAGCATCTCGCTTTTTAAGCGTAGTATTAGCATCATAATTTTTGTAAGCATTGTTGTACTTTGTCTGATTTGCAGAGTGCTGCCGCATTGTCTCCTTTTTTTCCTCTGGGTGTCTGTGGATGGCACTGTTATGGGGTGGGGGGGGTCTGTGGATGGCACTGTTATGGGGTGGGGGGGTGTCTGTGGATGGCACTGTTATGGGTTGGGGGGGTCTCTGGATGGCACTGTTATGGGGTGGGGGGGGTCTGTGGATGGCACTGTTAAGGGGGGTCTGTGGATGGCACTGTTATGGGGTGGGGGGGGTCTGTGGATGGCACTGTTATGGGGTGGGGGGTCTGTGGATGGCACTGTTATGGGGTGGGGGGTCTGTGGATGGCACTGTTATGGGGTGGGGGGGTCTGTGGATGGCACTGTTATGGGGTGGGGGGTCTGTGGATAGCACTGTTAAGGCGGGGTCTGTGGATGGCACTGTTAAGGGGGGGTCTGTGGATGGCACTGTTATGGGGTGGGGGGGCTGTGGATGGCACTGTTATGGGGTGGGGGGTCTGTGGATTGCACTGTTATAGGATGGGGGGGTCTGTGGATGGCACTGTTATGGGGTGGGGGGTCTGTGGATTGCACTGTTATAGGATGGGGGGGGTCTGTGGATGGCACTGTTATAGGATGGGGGATCTGCGGTTGCCATCCCCAGATCCCCCATTAACAGTGCCATCCCCAGATCCCCCATTAACAGTGCCATCCCGATCTGGGTGGTTTCTTTGCTGGGCTGGACTTTTATAGTCCCCCCAAATTTTACTTGCATCCCTGTTCTCTAAAGGGGCGGTTTTAGGGGGCAGTCCTAGGGGTGGGTAGGGGCGTGGCCAGGGGAGGGGGGCTGAGTTCCACCACCTTTTCTCTGAGAAAAAAAGCCCTGGGGATAACTGTTAGATCAGTAAGGGACCTACCTCTTGGACCCCCACAGATCACAAGAATGGGGTCCCCTTACCCGGTGGAGCCTCCCAAAATTAATAGGCTGGGCAGCCATGCATGTGCTCAGCAGCTCAATTAATTTCTATGGAAGTTCCGGAAATAGCTGAGCACTGTATTTCGCTACCGTATCTCCAGAACTCTGTTCATTTTGGAGGGCTCCGCGTGGTACAGAGCCCCCATTTTTGTGATTGGTGGAGTTCCTAGTGGTAGGAACCCAATCGTTCTAATAGTTATCCCCCTAACCTGTGAATAGGAGATACTTAATATAACCAGCATACCCCTTTACCTTAAAGTAGTTACTGCACATAGTAATTGTACTGTACAAATACAGTAATGGTAAATAAAATGGTATTAAAGGGGTTGCCTCATCACAGATGGGGGCATATCCTAGCGATTGTCTTATAGGTTTGGAGCCCCGAAAGCATTGGTGAGTGCACTGCGCATGCGCAGCCGCCCTCCATTCATTTTCTATAGGGCTGCCGAAAATAGCTGAGCGCTGGCTCGGCTGTTTTCGTCAGGCCTATAGAAGTGAATGAGAGCGGTGGCCGGTCGTGCGCTGTGGGCTCCTATTCACTTCTATGGGGAGAGCTATTGGTGGTGGCCGGACTGGAGTCCTCCAGCCACCCCCTTGCGAGTCTCAGTTCCCGAAATAGGTGTGGGTCCCAGCGGTGGGCTAATTGGGGCATATCCTAGCAATATGCCCCCATTGTCTGAGATGAGACAACCCCTTTAATATAATAACTTAGTAACAAAATATACACAGTCAAAGAATCCTAAACTACACAATCAGTTTACAGAAGCATTTTTTTTTTTATTTAAAG
This sequence comes from Bufo bufo, assembly GCF_905171765.1. Classification (NCBI taxonomy): domain Eukaryota; kingdom Metazoa; phylum Chordata; class Amphibia; order Anura; family Bufonidae; genus Bufo; species Bufo bufo. Next base: position 60,862,467 of record NC_053396.1, read on the forward strand.
ACAAGTTTGCAGTGGAACTTTTTTTGTTTGTTTTTTAAGCTGCATAGTTCTCATATTTAAAGGGGTTGTCCAGCTTCTGAGCTGAACCTGGACATATCCCCTTTTTCACCCAGGCAGCCCCTCTGAGATGAGCATGGGAGCATTTCATTCTCCAATGTTCTCCCTTGCCCTGCGAAGGACAAGTGCTGCTTTCTTTACATTTTTACACTGCTAGCAAGAAGCTTCTGACTAGCATTGTTCCTGGTGATGTGACCGACACTTCTGGGCGGCCTAAAGCGCTACTCTAGGCTGTTTTACAGTCTGACAGAGACCCGGTACATCACCAGATCTGCAAAAAAAAAATCCCTTTACCTACGCAAGTATGAAAGACACTGACATATATAGTTATGGATAAACACATGGTTGACACTGTTAACAAACGCCATCACATGTGGTATGCTTTTTCATATTAGACAGTTTCCAAAAATTAGTCCTTATGGGGGCAGATGGTTTTTAAACACATATGTGTTATTTGAAAGAAAAAAAAAAACTGTGGCTTATTTGGAACAAGCACCAAAATTATACCAGAACAGGCCCATGTTTATTACACACACATGTAAATGTCATTTAAAAAAAACTGGCTTGTTCTGCATAAGCATCTAAAAATTGTGAGTTAATAGAAACAGAATACCTGCGGGTATTTATACATACAGAAGTGATAATTGGCAGAATAAACAGTATCTTGTACTGAATGAACCAGGGAAAATTCTTCCTTTTAATAGGGAGCAGCATCATTTCAGTGTGGATGCGGAAAGCAAATTTTTATTGCGAATATCGCTACTTTGAGAGTTTGAGAATATTTAGAATATAGTGCTATATATTCGTTATATCGAATATTCGGCATCTTTTTCCATCTGAACACGATTCCTCTCTGCTTCTTGCTTGTGGGCCAATGAGAAGGAAGCAAAGTCAAGTTCACAACAATACTTAGTGCACCAATCAATAATCTGTAGTCAGACCTGCTTAAATGTGAAGTTGCACGTAGTGCGAAAAAGATATTCTAATCACTGCCTGTGACAGGGTGTCTCAATGTTTTGCAGAGAAAGTGCTGGATGGTGTGTACATTGCACCAAGTTAAAAGGCTCCAGGAAGGTTTGGTTTTCTTTGTATCCAGAAGCTTCCTGGGAAAAAGAAAGCCAGTTTAGGGTCCTGGAGCCGGTCAGGGAAGAGTTGGGTGGGTTCCCTGACCACCCGGAGCCAGTCCGGGTTTTACTTGCCTGGGGGACAGCTCACACAGATGTACTAATTAATTCAGCAGCCCTGACCCAGGAGCTTTCTCTGGGAGTCTGGGCAGTCTGTTTGAGAAGCTGCAAGCCTAGGAGCTCTGAGAGCGGTCGGCTTCTCTACCTAACTACTGAACTGTAAGTTGCTCTGTTTTCCACTTGAAAATAATCTTTGTGTTTTGTGTTATGAGTTTAGCTAGGGCTGTCGAGTGAGATAGGCAGGAGCCAGACGGCTATTGTTGTTTTGGTTTTGTTTGTTATTTTGAGCAACTTGCAAAATAAACTAGCAACAGTCTGACGCACAAGCTACAAAGGTGTCGGTGTTCCTGTTTCTGCCCAAAACAACCCCGCAGGAAGGTGTGACAGTTCACAAATTGGTGGAGGATGTGGGCAGATGGATCCCTGCCAGATACCACCCATCTAGCAACTTGAATTGCATTTCATCTTATCATCCAATACGATGTAAAACCTGGTGTTGAGGTTGGCACAAGCCTGTGCAACCCAGCAAGACGCAAATGCAGTCCAGCGAGAGACTAATGCCAGACATGAAAAGGCTTTGATTGCCCAGCAGGAGGCACCGAAGGAAATTGTACGTCTGTTGAGTACTCAGGTGACGGCACTAGCTGAGGCTGTGGAAAGAGACATGCAAATGCAAGCTGAAGCTGTTCGGAAATACAGAGAAACTCTTACAGAGGTTCTGCAGCAGCTGGCAAATACGCATCAGGATCGACCTAGCAATAGTGGGTTGATCAAAGCAAGCCATTTTCTTCAGAAAATGACCCCACACGATGACGTGGAAGCGTTTCTGAATACGTTTGAACGTACCGCAGATCGGGAGGCGTGGCCTAAGACTCAGTGGGCGGGGTTGGTTGTTCCGTTTCTAACGGGTGACTCTCAGAAAGCGTATTTTGATTTGTCTGCCGAGGATGCCCAGGACTACGAGAAGCTAAAGCTAGAAATTCTCCGCCGTTTGGCTGTCACTCCTGCTGTGCGGGCCCAACAAGTGCACCGCTGGAATTACCAACCTAATAAGTCTCCCAGGTCACAGATGCATGACTTAATTTATCTGGTACGAAAGTGGTTGCAACCTGAGATACTCACGGCACCCCAGATTGTCGAGAGGGTCACAATGGATCGCTTCCTGACAGCGCTGCCGTATGAGTTAAGAAAATGGGTCAGTCACGCTGATCCAAAGTCCTCCAATGAGTTAGTTGAGATGGTTGAACACTACCTCGCGGCAGAGGGTTTTTTGGCAGCGGGGTTTGACCCGGAGAACTTGCCTGTAAAGCGGCGTCTGCCCGCAGTGGCGGGGAGAGGCGCCGCAGCCTTAAATGCTGATCCTGGTTTAAAAACGTGGGTGAAGACCAACATGGATACTAGGCTGCTGAGAGAGACCCTACCAGGCTCCGGTGTCCAGTGCTGGAGGTGCAAAGCCCGGGGGCATGTGGCTGCTAAATGTCCTGAAGTCCCAGAACCTACTCGGCGCCTTTCCTTCTACGCTCATCCAGCGTGTCTGACATCTGCGCTGGCTCACATGGCACAGGTCAAAGTGGGTGGAAGGAGTGTTCAGGCCTTGCTAGATTCTGGGAGCCTCGTTACGCTTGTACATTCAGACCTGGTAGCTCCAGACCAGCTGAAAAAACTGTGCATGGGTGTTGTGTGCATACATGGTGATGCAAAAAGTTATGGTACAGCGGTGGTCCCCATTGAGACTCAGTTTGGTGTGACGTCCCATGAGGTTGGAGTATCTAAATCCCACCTCAAACTTCCCTAAGTGTGGGGGATGAAAATCCGGCTAGCCTGCCTGACTTTGGGGATTCCAGTTCTGAAGTACCAGCTGGTGGACTGGCCCAAGTTGAGCCTGACCAGTTCCCCTTCTCTGTGCTAGTGGGGGAATCCGAGAAACCTCAAGAGTCTGTGGAAGAGTTACCTATGCCAGAAATAAACTGCTCTCAAGATAACTTTGGCACATCCCAACTGAGGGACCCGACATTAGCTCATGCTTGGGAAAATGTTGCTGTGGTTAATGGGGTTTCCCACAGTACGGGCTTGGAGAAGGTGTACCCTCACTTTGCTGTCAATCATGATCTTCTCTATCGTGTTGATAATATAAGGGGTGAAGTCGTAGAGCAACTAGTTGTTCCCAAATCTCATAGGAAAGTGGTACTTGACCTGGCTCACAAAAACCCCATGGGAGGACACCTGGCAGCAGAGAAAACTCAGCAACGGGTACTCCAGAGTTTTTTTTGGCCTGGTATATTTGCAGAACTCAAACGATTCTGTGCGTCTTGCCCAGAATGTCAGTTGACGTCCCCTGCGTCTCATTACCGGGGACCCTTGGTACCGTTACCCATCATTGAGGTACCTTTTCACCGGATTGCAATGGATTTGGTGGGGCCCCTGGTGAAGTCTGCAAAGGGACATCAATACATTCTTGTGGTTTTAGACTATGCTACTAGGTATTCCGATGCGGTTCCTCTGTGGAACACGTCAGCTAAAACAATTGCCCGGGAGCTGTTTCATATGTTTGCAAGAACAGGCATTCCCAAAGAGATCCTGATGGATCAAGGAACACCTTTTATGTCCAACGTAATGAAAGGTTTGTGTAAGCTGCTGGGTATAAAACAGTTAAGGACATCTGTCTATCACCCTCAAACTGATGGGTTGGTTGAGCGCTTCAACAAAACCCTCAAGAGAATGTTAAAAAGGGTCATTGAGGCAGACGGGAGAGATTGGGATTGCCTGCTCCCCTACTTGATGTTTGCTGTTCGTGAGGTGCCTCAGTCATCTACTGGGTTTTCCCCGTTTGAGCTTTTGTATGGGCGACACCCCCGGGGGCTTTTGGATATTGCAAAGTAGTCGTGGGAAGAGGAGCCCTCTCCCCACCGCTCCGTGGTGGAACATGTTCTACAGATGCAGGACCGCATCACAGCTGTAATGCCCATAGTACAAGAACATATGAGACAGGCTCAAGAGGCCCAAAGTCGCATATACAATCGGGGAGCCAGACTCAGGGTTTTTCAGCCCGGTGACCGGGTCCTGGTTATGGTTCCCACTGCGGAAAGTAAATTCCTAGCAAAATGGCAAGGGCCCTATGAGGTTGTAGAGAAAATAGGGGATGTGAATTATAAAGTCCACTAACCCGACAAACGGAAAAAAATGCAAATCTATCATGTCAATTTAATAAAGGCCTGGAGGGAACCGTTAGTTTCTATGGCGGCTGAGCCTCTCAGCCCTGCACTTCAGGGGGAAGTTACTGACGTGAAGGTCTCGGAGACTCTGTCAAGGGCCCAAGCCCAAGAGGTAAAGGAATTCCTCCTTAGGAATGCTGATGTGTTTTCAGAGTGGCCAGGTTGCACTCATGCAATTAAGCATGATATTGTTACAGATCCACAAGCTCGGGTTCGCTTGAAGCCATATCGCATTCCTGAAGCCCGCAGACAGACAGTAGCCGGTGAGATCCAGAGAATGTTGGAGCTAGGTGTTATTGAGCCATCCCATAGTGATTGGAGTAGCCCTGTGGTGTTGGTACCAAAACCGGATGGGTCCTTGCGGTTTTGCAACGACTTTTGCAAATTAAATGAGATCTCAAAGTTTGACGTCCCATGCCACGGGTGGATGAGTTGATAGAAAGGTTAGGTCCAGCCAGGTACATTACCACCCTGGATCTAACCAGAGGTTATTGGCAGATTCCACTTCAACGGCTAGGGAAAAGACAGCATTTTCTACTCCAGAGGGCCTGTTCCAGTATGTGAGAATGCCATTTGGGCTTCATGGGGCCCCTGCCACCTTTCAGAGGTTGATTGATGAAGTCCTCAGGCCTCACCGGCACTTTGCGTCAGCGTACCTTGATGACGTGGTGATATTCAGCTCGGATTGGGAAAGTCATCTTCCCAAGGTCCAAGCGGTGGTAAACTCAATTTGGCAGGCTGGTCTGACGGCCAATCCCAAGAAATGTGCCCTGGGCCTTGAAGAGGCACGATACCTAGGGTACATTATTGGTAAAGGCCTCATCAAGCCTCAGGCTCAAAAGGTACAGGCAATTAAGGAGTGGCCTCAACCTTGCACAAAAAAACAGGTGAGGACGTTTCTGGGCATGGTAGGGTATTACCAGAGGTTTATTCCAGATTTTGCCACCATAGCTGCTCCACTTACGGACCTAATCAAGGGCAAAAGCTCAGGGGGAATTTCTTGGAACAAAGATGCTGAGGTTGCGTTCTGTAAACTCAAGGAGGTGTTATGCAGTAGGCCAGTTTTGATCGCTCCTGATTTAAAAAAAAATTTTGTTGTTCAAACAGATGCTTCAAATGTGGGCCTAGGGGCCGTGTTGTCACAGGTGGTGCATGGAGAAGAATACCTAGTGATATATTTGAGTAGGAAGCTAACCCCGGCTGAGAAAAACTATAGTATTGTGGAGCGTGAGTGTTTGGCCATCAAATGGGCTTTGGAGACTCTGCGATACTATCTGCTCGGCCATCGATTTCAGTTAGTGACAGATCACTCCCCTCTTACCTGGATGTCACGGGCCAAAGATCATAATGCAAGGGTGACTCGCTGGTTCCTGTCACTACAGGACTATAATTTCTCAGTGGAGCACAGAGCAGGAAAGCTGCAGGCCAATGCTGACTCTCTCTCCTGAACTCATTGTATGTTCTCGGAAAGTGTCCGTACCCACGGGTTCGAACAGAGGTAGGGGGTATGTGACAGGGTGTCACAATGTTTTGCAGAGAAAGTGCTGGATGGTGTGTACATTGCACCAAGTTTCTGGCACTTCATGTGTTAAAAGGCTCCAGGAAAGTTTGGTTTTCTTTTCCTGGGAAAAAGAAATCCAGTTTAGGGTCCTGGAGCCGGTCAGGGAAGAGTTGGGTGGGTTCCCTGACCACCCGGAGCCAGTCCGGGTTTTACCTGCCTGGGGGACAGCTCACACAAATGTACTAATTAAGTCAGCAGCCCTGACCCAGGAGCTCTCTCTGGGAGTCTGGGCAGTCTGTTTGAGAAGCTGCAAGCCTAGGAGCTCTGAGAGTGGTCGGCTTCTCTACCTAACTACTGAACTGTAAGTTGCTCTGTTTTCCCCTTGAAAATGCTCTTTGTGTTTTGTGTTATGAGTTTAGCTAGGGCTGCCGGGTGAGATAGGCAGGAGCCAGACGGCTATTGTTGTTTTGGTTTTGTTTGTTATTTTGAGCAACTTGCAAAATAAACTAGCAACAGTCTGACGCACAAGCTACAAAAGTGTCGGTGTTCCTTTTTCTGCCCAAAACAACCCCGCAGGAAAGTGTAACAGTTCACAGCCAATTAGCGCAATCACAAATATATTGAAGCACTTGACTCTATCTGCATATAAAGCTATTGTAATGTTCTGCAGTGCCAACCATTTTCTACAGTCTCAAGAGAAACTCATGAAACTTCTAGCAGCTTGAAAAACGTAGCCAAAGTGACCCACGCCTGTGTTTCGCGTTAAGAATTCGCATTACGCGATTTTTACATTGGCGATTTTTCGCATTCAATAAAATAATCTTGAATTCTCAAAATTCGCAAATATATGACGAATATTCTAAAAAATATTCACTAAATATCGTGAATTCGAATATAGCCTCTGCCGTTCATCACTAGAAAGCATAGGGAAATAGCGGCATGGGGTCACAATCGTAGCAGCAGTATCAACACAGCATGAAACAGACAAGGCAGTAGATGTGTGTGCTGCTGTTTAGGGGTAGTAATTGTGGCAGCTATGTAATGGTAGTGGCTGTAGAGGTAATAGAAGAGGCAGTAGGGGACTAGCAGCAGGGATTAGCAGGTTTGGTGGTAGCAGCAGTCATACAGTATCAAACAGAATGGTAGGCATGCAGCGGCATAAAGGCGGCAGCAGCAGCCATGTGGTACAGAACATAATGGTAGGCAGCCAAACAACAGAATTAGCATGATGGTGGCAGTTAGAGATGAGAAAAGTTCAATTCGGACCCTTTGCCGAATGTTCTAAATTTTTTTTTTATGTAATCCGAATTTTTTTCTGATGCAGCACATTAAAAATCTGACATTTCTCGGCTGATGAGTGCTTGTATATAGGTGTACAACACTTTGCATTGCAGAAACATGCATAGCTAGTCCGCTGTGGTAGTGAAACAGTTGCTTTGCATCAGTATGACAGGCAGTTGACAAGCGTGACTCTTAAAATCACTTCACACTTCACTTATTTGGTCAGTTTCGGAGCCAAAACTGACCAAATAACTCAAGTGTGAAATGATCTTTACAGGTCAATGTTAGCACCAGGAATAAAGAACCGTGCAGTGGCCTAAGGTTGTACTATAGAGTGAAAGAGGGCACACCTTTTACATCGTCAGCTGATTCCACATACTGTAGATTTCCACAGAACCTGTTCTGTTACATGCTGATACTATTAGTGGTCCCATGACAGTGTGGAGAAGGTGTCAGCAGTAAGTTTGTGTTGGTGTCACTGTTTATTTTTTTCCTTCTTCTGATCCGTCATAAGAACAACCCCCCAAAAAAAGGATCCTGTCTTTTGAGCCTCCACCTTCACACAGTCAGCATTTGGTCAGTAATCGATCAGAAATCGCTAAGGCCAAAAAACAAAAGTGGATCCAAAACAGAGATGACACGTGATTGGAATATTTGCATGTCTTCTGTGTTTTGTCCCCATCCTGCTATTGGCTTCCAAATATAATGAGCATTTCCTGATGCAAAATAGAGGCCTTACGGATGCTCCAAAGACAGAATCCGTTGTGTTTTCTGACAGATTAGAAGGGTAAAATAAATGGTGATGTCAACAAGGCTAAACAGGGACCCCGTCACAGAGTGGGGAGGTTTTCCAACCACATGAGGAGTCAACATAGTGGCCCAGTCACACAGTAGGGAGGGTGAAAACCAAATGAGGATTCAACATAGTGGCCCAGTTACACTGTGGGGAGAATGGCAAATTGCATGAGAAGTCTAGACAATGGCAAAGTCACAGAGTGGTGAGGTGGCAACCGCAGAAGGAGTCAACATAGTGGCCCACCCAGAAAGTAGGGAGGTGGCAACTGTATGAGGAGTCAAAATAGTGGCCCAGTCACAGAGTGGTGAGGGTGGCAACCACATGAAGAGTCAACATACTGTAGTGGTCAGTCACAGAAAGGGTAGGTGGAAACCACATGAGGATTCAACACAGTGGCTCAGTTACAGTGTAGGGAGGGTAGCAACCACATGAGAAGTCAACATATTGGCCTAGTCACAGAGTGGGGAGGAGGCAAACGCATAAGGAGTCAACACAATGGCCTGTCAGCAACTGGAGAGGTGGCAACCACATGAGGAGTCAACATAGTGGCCCAGTCATGAAGTGGGGGGCGACAACAGTGGCAGTAACAGGACAAGATGGTGGGTGGCAGTAGAAGAACATAGCAGCATTAACAGTAGGGATGTGGCATCAGGTGGGTGGCAGCATCAGAATAGTGGCTGAAGCAGGTGGCCAGAAGAAATGGGTCTCTTGACAAACTTTGGGTGTTTCACCCAGAATGATCTAGTCTGACGCATCAGGCACTGGCGTGTGGAAATCCTGGATGATCCACGCCTGATTCATCTTTACAAAACTTGTTGAGGGGAAACTTGGCCAGTTGCGGCCACAAATCAAGTTTGGCTGTCCAGTAGTAAAGGGGATGTTGGATGTGAGGTGGCAGTATGCCACCACCCGCTGGTTCAGGTTCTGCTCCATTTTGCTGCTGCTGGGTGGTTCCTTTAGTAGGGGGGTGAAGAGACTCTATTAGAGTCTCCAGACTTAAGTTTCTGCTGATAGACCTGCTGCTCCTCTCCTGTGAGTTGTGGCGAAAAACACCCTATTTCTGTATACATTGCTTAGGCGTGAATGTCCTCCTCCGCCACCAATTCAGCCCCCACAGGCCTCAGGTTGCCGTGAGATGTAGGCATCATATCTCCTGTCCCCTGGCCAGCCAGATTTATCAGCATCTGCTCCAAGACATGAAGGAGTGGAATGATGTTGTGCTCCTGTCTGCCTGCATCATCAAGAAACCGTTTACGGCCTTCCTCTGCTCATAAAGTCTGTCCAAAATGTGGAGGGTGGAGTTCCAACGAGTGGAAACATAGCATATAATGCGATGTTGGGGAACACTATTCTGCCCTTGAAGCTCAAGGAGGGCGTGTTTTGCAGTGTAAGAGTGGCTAAAGTGCATGCACAGTTTCCTGCCAATTTTCAGGACATCCTGCAGTTGGGTGGAAGACTTCAAGAACTGCTTTACAACCTGTCGCACCGACACAATGTTTTTCCCATTGTCGGTGACCATGGTTCCGATTTTCAGTTGGCGAGGAGAGAGACAGGAATTAATTTCCTCTTGAAGGATACGGAAAAGTTCCTCCCGGGAGTGACTCCATTCACCCAGGCTGGCCAGGTGCAGAACAGCATGACACCACCATGCTCTGCATAGGTGGTATGCTGGAGGAGCACTCCGAATTGCTCCTACAGTGGATGCTAAGGACAAGGTGGAGGAGCTTGATTATGCGGAGGTGGCATGCCTTCACCTGGCCAAGCTGCTGGTGTGGCTGGGCAGGAACCACATTTCCCTAATGGGGGCGTAAATTACATATATTTTCTTTTACCATATTCAAAGCTCCACACATCAGCACTGCCGTGAAATTAAGCAGACAGACAGGCTCAAGGACTGGCCCACCTTCCGTTCATCAAAAATGTGCAGGGTTGTTGCAGCCTTTTTGAAGTAATGACGGCTTTGGATTCTCCACCTTGGCTTGGCCCAAAGTACAGGGACTGTACTACCAGCAACTTGGCAAGGAGCACGTTCAGCTTCTGCGCCGTTGGCTGAGTGCACGCATACTGAGTGTTCTCTTTTGCAATCGCCTCGCTGATCGATTGCTGATGAAATGAGTGACGAGGAGTAAGAGGAGGAGCAGGTGCATCAGGACCAGTAGATGATGGGAAGGAAACACAGCTCCCTTATGTTGAGGTGGTGGAGCCTTGCCTGCTGGAGAAGGGGGTGCGGGCCACTGGGTGATGCAACGGTTGCTGCCTCAGGCTGTACCACTATATTAGCGCCACGTTTTTCCCAGGGCACTTTATGGTGACGCTGCATGTGTTGATGCAGTGTTGGGGTGCCAACACTGACACCCTGGCCATGCTTCACCTTCTGCCTACAAATCATAACAATGGTCACGCTGATGTCATCTGGCGTCTTGATGAAAAATTCCCACACAGGCGAGTATGGCATTTTCCCCCCACCATTCCGCACAGCTATTTCTTTCCAGACAGGTAGGCTCTTGAGTAGCAGACGGTCTACCCTGGTTACTTTTGGCTCCAGACCTCACACTGCTGCCACCCTGCTGACTCATGGCCATGCTACCACCCTGCTGGATCAGCCGCTGCCTCACACGCAAGCTGCCACCCTTATCTCCTGATGACGATGAATCCCCCTGTTCCCACGTGCGATCGGCTACATCATCTTCCACTACTGTCTGCACGTCACTAATGTCACTTTCACCAGTCTCAAGGCCACATGCCTGACTGCCCGCGACACCAGCTCCCACACTACTCTCATTGTCGCTACTTACCCCCCTACCAGAGGAAGCGGCGGGTCTCTCCTCCATATGTTGGCTCTATAAGCTCGTCCTCGCTGAAAAGCGGAGCCAAGCAGACGGCATACAGTGACAACTTTATCTCACTGTGATTTTGTAGTAAAAAGGTCACATCATGTTAATGCTCCGTGTCTCTGCTGTCCGGAGCGGGGCTTGGCACACTTTCACACAGCGGATTACCCGCACGGCATCCGCTCGTGTGAAAGAGCCTTATCAGGTCTAAGTGCGGAAGCTTAGTAGCTGTATAAAAAAACTGCCCTATGAAACCTGGTCATACATTTGAACAGTAATTATGAGGTTTACATGAACAGTGTTTATGCTGCTAAAATTTTTACACATTGTCACGTTCCTTCTTCAGGTTAATGGAATACTTCTTGATGAGGACAATAATAATGACAATGAATTTACGGTTGTGGATTGTACAGAGATTAAAATGGGAGTAATTGATTTTATTAAGGTTGGAACCGTACCTAAAACACAGGTAACATAAGAAGTTAAGTCGTCGGAGTAAGAATTGCCATAGAGCTTTAAAAGACTAGAAAATTATTAAATAAGCTTTACTTGTTCATATTTATATATATATAAAGTCGCATGCATTTTTTATGAGCTAGCAGGCAGGCAATTGAGACTTGGTAAAAGAGAATACCCCTGGCAGTAGAGAGGCTGGTATTTCATACAGCAGACTGCACAATTTAACTAGGAATAGTATACTATAGTATATTTATAACTAGTTCATTCTAAGACATAGAGGGGGAGATTTTTTTTGACTGGTTTAAAGGAAAACTGGCTTAGTTGCCCATAGCAACCAATTCCACCTTTCATTTTTCAGAGCTCCTTGGGGAAATTCAAGGTGGAACCTGATTGGTTGCTATGGACAACTAAGGCTACTTTCACACTTGAGGCAGTTCCGTCGTCGTAACTGCACACTGGATCCGCTGATTTGGATGTGACTGAAAGCATTTGTGATGCGGCTCCATCTCACAAATGCATTGCAAGAACGGATCTGTCTCTCCGCTTGTTATGCGGACTGACAGATCCGTCTTGTATTTTTTTTCACATTTTTACCGGTCTGCGCATGCGCAGGCCGGAAGGACGGATCCGGCATTCCGGTATTTTGAATGCCGGATCCGGCACTAATACATTCCTATGGGGAAAAATGCCGGATCAGGCAAGTCTTTTGCCTGATCAGTCAAAACGACTGAACTGAAGACATCCTGATGCATCCTGAATGGATTACTCTCCATTCAGAATGCATGGGGATATGCCTGATCAGTTCTTTTCCGGTATAGAGCCCCTGTGATGGAACTCTATGCCGGAAAAGAAAAACGCTAGTGTGAAAGTACCCTAAGCCAGTTTTCCTTTACACCAGTTTTGATAAATCTCCCCCCTAGGCCCTAGGGTTAAAGTTGTACTTGTTTCCTATACATAGGCGCCATACATTAATTCCCTTACATCCTACCAGCAGCACAGATGGGGTCAGATGGGGTTAACCACCCACCGTGGACTGGTAGGACTGGCGGAATTTTAATGAGCCCAAGTAATAAACTTAAGGAAACACTTAAGCCTCCCCTATAAAGGAGGGAATCGCCTCCAGCCCACTGTGTTTTTTCCTGTTCTCTGGACAGGTGGACTAGGCGGTGATTCCCCCTCTCTCTAGGGGGATCTGTTTTTCAGTTTGTCAGCGGACTGTGCCTTCGTTTTTATTGAATGTCTTGACCGGCAGCTTACCTACTGCCGGCGCTGCGCAGTGGCGCTTCGCCGCGGTGTGTTTGACGGCATCCTCGGTCCTCTTCCTTGCGGCCGCTGGGCGCCGCCATCTTCCAGAAGTGACATTGGAGTTCTCTGACGTCACTTCCAGAGTTTCCTTGAGACGCGATTTTGCGTCCTCTTGTGATTTTTTATTATTTAATCAGCGATTTTTCCTCCTGCTGAAAGATTTCTAGTGTTCCTTTCTTTGGGGGGGGAAATTTTTATTTGTTAATATGGTGTTTCTCCTCTGGGAACGGGGGTTCAGTTTTGGGCCCATCCCCTCCCCTATTTAAGAAAGCATTGCACACCAGGTTGGTCTCTGGCTGCACATGCTTTTTAAGCTAGCTCCCCAGAGTCCTATAAGCTGGTGTTCCTCCACTTATTGGTGCCTTATTTCTTCTGGTCCTCATTGTCAGCTTCCGCCGGTCTGCCTTTCTTTCACCTGTTCTCCTGAAACATTTACTGTATAGGTAGTTTACAAATGTTTTACAGTGATGTCTTCTCCACGGGATTTGGATGGCAGAAAGGCGGGTTCCAAGCGGAAACATAGAAACATAGAATGTGTCGGCAGATAAGAACCATTTGGCCCATCTAGTCTGCCCAATATACTGAATACTATGAATAGCCCTTGGCCCTATCTTATATGAAGGATGGCCTTATGCCTATCCCATGCATGCTTAAACTCCTTCACTGTATTTTCAGCTACCACTTCTGCAGGAAGGCTATTCCATGCATCCACTACTCTCTCAGTAAAGTAATACTTCCTGATATTACTTTTTAAACCTTTGCCCCTTTAATTTAAAACTATGTCCTCTTGTAGCAGTTTTTCTTTTTTTAAATATTCTCTCTTTTACCTTGTTGATTCCCTTTATGTATTTAAAAGTTTCTATCATATCCCCTCTGTCTCGTCTTTCTTCCAAGCTATACATGTTTAGGTCCTTCAATCTTTCCTGGTAAGTTTTATCCTGCAATCCATGTACTAGTTTAGTAGCTCTTCTCTGAACTCTCTCCAAAGTATCAATATCCTTCTGGAGATATGGTCTCCAGTACTGAGCACAATATTCCAAATGAGGTCTCACTAGTGTTCTGTAGAGCGTCATGAGCACCTCCCTCTTTCTACTGGTAATGCCTCTCCCTATACACCCAAGCATTCTGCTAGCATTTCCTGCTGCTCTATGACATTGTCTGCCTACCTTTAAACATTCATCTTGCTATGATTGTAGCGCTCTTTTGGAGGATAGCTGTCCCTACTCCAGGTGTGACAGCTGCCTTCTCGGGACGACATTCTGGCGGCTTTCACGACTGTCAACCTGGCGATGGATTTCCTGTGTGATACAGCGCAGCAACAGCTGAAATTGGCGGCCAAATCCATGGCCCCGATGTCAGCGGCCCGTAGGCCTTTGTGGCTTAAGCCTTGGGTCACTGACAACTCCTCTAAGTATAATTTATGTGGCCTTCCCTTTGAGCCTGACCGTTTGTTCGGCTCGGTGTTAGATAAGATCATGGAAGGCCTGTCAGATAAGAAGGGGAAGAGTCTTCCCCAGCATGCCTTTCGGGGGCGGGGCGAATAAAACCGTGGTGGTAGGTCTGACCAGCAGTCAAGAGCCCGGAGGGACTGGGGAGCGCATCGAAGGAGCCAAGGGTAAAATATCCACCTCCTGACTATGGGCCTCCTCGAGGCTCTTGGATGACTCCCGTTATTCCTACCGTCCTGCCAGAAGACTTCCCCACTCCCCTGCCTCCTCTTCCCATCAGAGGTCGTCTCTCCCACTTCAAGGACATTTGGATCTGAGAGATTTCGGATCTCTGGGTCCTAAATGTCATCTCAGAGGGATATTTAATCAGTCTTATTTCTCTTCCTCCAGACAAGTTCATTAGGACCAAACTTTTACAGGCCGCAAGGCAGTCGGTTCTGGAGACTTACATTCAGGATTACATCCACAAGGGGGCTCTGGGGAAGGTTCCGGCAGGGGAACGGGGCTTAGGGATTTATTCACCAGTATTTATGGTTCCCAAGGCGTCAGGGAATCTTCGGATGATTATCGATTTGAAATTTTTGATCGATATGTAAGGAAGGTGAGCTTCGGTATGGAGACCATCAGGTCAGTGGTTCACGTTCTCAATCCTGGAGACGTGATGGCAACCCTGGACCTCAAGGATGCGTATTTGCACATCCCGATTCATCCTACTTCCAGGAAATATCTCAGGATCGCGGTCCAGGTGTCGGGTGTCACCAGACACCTTCAGTTTGTTGCCCTTCCTTTTGGCATTTCTTCTGCCCCCTCACACTGTCACCAAGGTGGTAGTTTCTGTGGTGGCGGCTCTAAGACTTCAAGAACTGACCATCATTCCTTATCTGGACGATTGGCTTTTAAAATCCTCTTCCTTAATGGTCCTGATGCACCATCTTCATGTAGCGATCTCCTTTTTGTTTTGCCTAGGGTGGATCATCAACTGGCAGAAGTCCAATGTGAGCCCGTCGACTTCAGTAAGAAATCTAGGCTTCATTATCAACTCCGTTGGGATGTCTCTCCGGTTGACTCCAGAAAGAAGATCCCGAATACAGAACACGGCAGAGTTCCTATCCGTGCCTCGGCGAGTCCCAGTTCAGACTCTCATGAAGATGTTGGGGCTCATGTCAGAGTCTGCGAAAGCAGTCCCTTGGGCTTTATGGCACCTCCGGCCGCTGCAATCGGAGGTCCTCTCCAAATGGAATGGCAGCCCCGCCGTGCTGAACTCTCTGTGCTCCCTGTCTTGGCGAACTCGGCATTACCTCAGATGGTGGAGCCATCTTTTAGATGGGAAGCCTATGACCCAGCCAACCTGGGTCATATTGACAACAGATGAATCCCAAGTAGGCTGGGGCGCTCACCTAGACGACTCTCCAGTTCACGGATCCTGGTCTCCTCAGGAGCGGCTCCTCTCATCCAATCTCCGCGAGATTCGAGCTATCCGGCTAGCCCTCCTTCACTTCGCCCCTCAGATCCGGGGCAAAGCGGTGAAAGTCCAGTCAGACAATATGACTGCGGTACTTTACATCAACAAGCAGGGAGGCACAAAATCACTTCCCCTCCTATCAGAGATCGGGGTGATTCTGGATTGGTCAGAGTTGAACCTTTCCCACTTATCTGCGATCCATATTTGAGGCTCCCTCAATATGATAGCGGATCGGCTGAGCCGCGGTTTTCCAACAGTGGAGTGGTCTTTACATCTGGATATATACAAGCAGATAGTCCTCAAGTGGGGGATGCCAGAGGTGGATCTTATAGCAACAAGGTACAACGCCAAGATCGAGAGGTTTTGCTCCCTTTACAGGGAGGACCACCCCCTGGCGATAGATGCTCTGTCAATATCCTGGAGGTTCAGGATGGCTTACATCTTCCCTCCATTTTCCATGATTCTGAGGGTATTGCTGAAAATCTGTCAGGATCAGGCCTCGGTTATAGCCATCATACCGTTTTGGTGGTTTACCCAGCTCACCCAAACGAGTCGAGGGCAGTATTGGAGGTTCCCCCCTCAGCAGACTCTGGTGTTGTGGGACACTCACCTCTGCTCAGATCTGCACAGGTTCAACCTGACAGCCTGGAGGTTGATCAGTCCCTTCCCAGAATAGAAGGGCTCTTAGAGTCGGTCCTGAGAACGCTGTTTCATTCAAGAGCAGACTCTACTGGTGTTCCTCAAAGGAGGTGGCATCTGCAGATCCGCCCCTCTCCACCATCGTTCAGTTTATGCAAGATGGCCTTGATAAAGACCTTGCTCCATCTACCTTGAGGGTTCAAGTTTCAGCCATTTCAGCTTGCCTCAACAAGTCTTTTTCTCAGGACCCGCTCATCAAACTGTTCCTTAAAGGAGCTGAAAGATTAAAGCTCACAGTACTGAGACCCATTCCTCAATGGGATTTATCAGTACTTCTCAAGGGGTTAGCATCTCCCCCTTTAAGCCTTTGGAGGAGGTAGATTTCAAGTTTGTCACATGGAAACTTGTTTTTCTCCTTGCAGTGACTTCTGCCAAGAGGGTCTCTGAGCTTCAAGCTCTCTCAGCACATGATCCCTATACCATTTTTTTGCAAGACCGGGTCCTTCTAAGATTTGTCCCGTACTTTAGGCCTAAGGTTCCTTCGTTCCAGAATATCAACCAGGTGATATCCCTCCCGATTCTTTCTACACCTTCTACCTCACCGAGGAACCTGCTATACATCCTCTGGATGTCTCGAGATGCCTCCGGATATATGTGGATAGATCAAAGGAGTTTAGGAGAGATGAAAATCTTCTAATCCTGTTTTCCGGTAAGTTTAAAGGCCATAAGGCATCTAAACCATCCATCAGTCGATGGATTAAGGAGGCTATTAGGGAATCCTTTGTTTCCCAATCTCTAGACCCTCCGGGATTTGTAAAGGCCCATTCTACCAGGGCCGTAGCTACTTCTTTTGCCAAGAGGAGTCTTCTTCCGCTCGACATGATTTGCAAGTCTGCCGCCTAGAGCTCTGAATCAACATTCATCTCCCATTATAGACTGAATGCCAGATTAGCTGAGTAATCAGCCTTTGGGCAGACTATACTTTGTTCTGCCAGGCATGATGGCCCTCCCTAGGGGTTCTTCTTGCTATCCCCCCATCTGTGCTGCTGGTAGGACGTAAGGGAATCGTTAATTTCTAACGATAATTTTTTCCCCTTAGTCCTAACAGCAGCACACACATATCCCACCCTAATAAGGCAATTTTTTTTCTTGCTATAACACAGTGGGCTGGAGGTGATTCCCTCCTTTATAGGGGAGGCTTAAGTGTTTCATTAAATTTATTACTTGGGCTCATTAAAATTCCGCTGGTCCTACCAGTCCACGGGGGGGGGGGGGGGGGTAGTTAACCCCATCTGACCCCATCTGTGCTGCTGTTAGGACTAAGGGAAGACAAATTATCATTAGAAATTAGCAATTTTAGAGGGTTTGTCTAGAAAAATACATTTCTTTTGAACAGTGCAGGATTGTTTTAAAAAAATATATATAATTAAAAAAATGCTCAATCTCTTAAATACCCTACCCTTTCCATTCTAATGGTTATGACTCCTACCTGGTCTCTCCTTCCTGAGCTGGTCTGAACATGCAAGAATGGCAGGACAGGTCCATTCAGCCAATCAGTGGCTGAGCTGGTCTACAACTGGTGATTGGATGAGTGGTAGTTTTCAGCAATTTACTGTACATTGATGCAGAGATTAACAGGGACCCAGTAAGCGCCAGAACGGCAGTGGATCGCTGGGGGTGAAAACTGAAAAAAAATTAAAAATAAAACTCCCTCTTTCCCCATTTTACAATTATAATGACCAATTTAAAAAAATTGACAAATTTGATACCAATGTGTCTAAAAAGGCCCAGACTGCTAAGAAATAAAAGTAGTTATTCAGTATGGTGAACAGTGTAACCCAAAAACAAATTAAAAAGCGATCAAAAAGTCATACATGCCCCCAAAATAGTATCAATAGAAACTACATATTTCCCCACAAAACAAAAAGAGCCCTTTTACACAGCTCAGTAGACATGTAAAATATATATTTTTAAATGTTATAGGTGTTACAATATAGAGAAGGAAAAATTATTTCAAAGTTTGCATATCACGTCTGGTATGGCAGGTACCAGACATGCAGTGCAGAGGAAAGGGAAACCGGGTGCCCTAACACAAGGGAGAGGGAGGAGTGGGGACCCCTAACTCACCTAGCACTGGCACCTGGCTACCCTGACGTCCCTAGACGGGTTGCTCACCCGTACGCTGATCATGTGCCTCGTCCCTGAATTACCCTGGAAGAAGCCCTGCGTAGTGAGTAGGACAGTGGGAGCACTAGTACTCACCACTGACACCTAGGGTAACAACAGGTAGTGGACAAACAACACAAACACCACATATCACCCCGAAGGGAGACAACAAACAGTATACAACAAACTGAAGAGAACCGGACATCCAACCGCACTGGTTCCAACTGCTACAGCAACTCCACAGCAACACCACCTGAGGTCAGAATAGATAACCTGAAAGGAAGGTCTATATCTGGCAACAAGAGAAGTAGGAAGAGAGACTTAATAGTGGCTGGGAGTGGCAGACCCAGAACAGCTGAAAGGAAAACTACTGCTACCTAGATGGGACAAAAAGGATAGTAAACCAAAACAGGAAAACCTGGACTGGAAACTATTCCCACAACTAGGTCACGGAGCAATCCCTTGAAATCGGGCGGGTAGACACCCGCTGCGACCTTCTGACCCCAGGATCAGCGATAGGTCATGACACCCTCTTGACAGTACGAGGCGCCGCCAGACACTCAGGACCAGGTCTCTCCAGATGAGAGATGTAAAAAGAACAGATTAATCTGCTGGCTTTTACTTCCGACGCTGGCACCCACATTCTTTCCTCCGCACCATAACCTTTCCAATGCACCAGATATTGAAGGCAGTGACGGACATAACGAGAATCAACAATTTCTGCTACCTGAAATTCCAAATTTCCATCGACAATAACTGGAGGGAGCAGTAACGGTGATGGTTCTGGAGATGCGACATACTTTTTGAGCAACGATTTATGAAATACATTAAGAATTTTCAATGTTTGAGGTAGCTCCAAGCGAAAAGCCACAGGGTTAATGCCGGCGACTATTTTGTAAGGACCAATACCCCTAAGACCCAGTTTTCAAGAGGGAACCACACACAGTCATTCACCCCTAGGTCTGGACCTGGTGACCATTTCTTATTAGCCATACGTTTATATCTGCCTCCCATATTTTTCAAATTGCTTTGAACCTTCTGCCATACAGAGGAGAGTGACGACGTAAACCATTCTTCTTAAGGAATCCCAGATGGCTTCCCCTCACTGAAAGTACAAAATTGAGGATGAAAACCCATATGCACCAAAAAATTGTGATTTGCCAGTTGATTCTTGACGCCGATTGTTTATAGCAAACTCTGCTAAAGGTAAGTAAAATGACCATTCCTCCTGATTTTCAGACACAAAAGATGTAAGGTAAGTCTCTAGGTTTTGGTTGGTGCGTTCAGTCTGGCCGTTTGACTGCGGATGGAAGGGTGAGGAAAAATACTAAAATGTACCCCTAGACGAGAACAAAAAGCTATCCAGAATTTAGAAATAAACTGGGTTCTCCGATCCAAAACAACATCGAACGGGACCTCGTGAAGCTTCACAATATCACTGATAAAAACCTGAGCCAGGGTTTTAGCATTTGGCAACGCGGGTAAAGCAAAGAAATGCACCAGTTTACTAAACCTGTCTACAACCACCAGGCACCAGGATAACAGTTTTACCCGCAGATACAGGTAGGTCAGTGATAAAGTCCATCAACAGGTGTGTCCACGGCCTGTTGGGAATGACCAGTGGTAACAGGGACCCTGCCAGACGAGTATAAGAGACTTTAGCGTGTGCACAGGTTGTACAGGTGGACACAAAATCAAATACATCCTGATGCAACCTCGGCCACCAAAAAGGATGAGACAATAGCCCTAAAGTTGTCCTACTACCTGGGTGCCCAGCGAGTGCAGAGTTATGATGTTCTCTTAATATTTCAAGGCGCAAGTTCAAAAGGCACAAAAAAACTTTCCTGGGGGGTAGGAGACCGCGGCGTCCCACTGAGCCTCCAACACCCTCCCCTCCAGGTCTGAGTGTAACGCAGAAACAACCACTCCCTTTTGTAAAATAGGCACTGGATCAACAACCTCACCCCCTCCAGGAAAACTTTGGGATAACACATCAGCTTTGGTATTTTTTTGCCCCGGGACGATAGGTGATAACAAAATTAAACTTGGTAAAAAAAACAAAGACCACCTAGCTTGTCTTAGGGGTAAGACGTTTAGCAGACTCAAGGTACAACAGGTGTTTATGATCTGTAATCACCATGACGGGATGAGCTGCCCCCTCCAAAAGGTGACGCCATTCCTTTAAATGCTAATTTAATAGCTAAAAGTTCCCTGTTGCCTATATCATAATTTGGCTCAGCTGTCAACAATTTCTTAGAAAAGAAAGCACAAGGACGCCATTTACTTGAAAACTGACCCTGAGACAGTACAGCCCCCACCCCCACCTCTGCTGCATCAACCTCCACAATAAAAGGTTGAGAAACATCCGGCTGGACCAGTATGGGTGCCGTGGTGAACCTCTCCTTCAGAGAGGAAAAAGCCAGTTTAGCAGCGTCAGACCATTTAGAAAATCAGTCCCCTTTTCAGTCATTGTCAGTAAGGGGTTTGACAATCACCGAATAGTTCTGAATACATTTTCTATAGAAATTGGCAAAACCCAAAAAACGCTGCATCGCTTTCAGGTTCTCCGGAAGATCCCATTCTAGAATCGCACGAACCATCTCTGGATCCATACGGAACCCCAAAGTCGATAGCAGATACCCCAGGAATTGTACCTCCTGTACGGCGAATACACATTTCTCCAATTTAGCATATAACTTATTTGTCTGTAAAATCTGCAACACCTGCCTGACATGTATCTTGAGTGTCTCCAGATCAGAAGAATAAATCAAAATATCATCAAGATATATTACAACACATCTGCCGATAAGATGTAAAAAAATATCGTTGACAAAGTGTTGAAAGACAGCAGGAGCATTACTCAGGCCAAAAGGCATGATCAGGTTTTCATAATGCCCCTCAGGAGTGTTAAACGCCATCTTCCACTCATGATTTAATGCAAATCAGATTGTAGGCTCCCCTCAAATCCATCTTGGAAAACCACTTTGCACCAGCAATCTGATTAAATAGGTCGGGAATGAGAGGGAGGGGATAGGGGTCTCGGATAATTTTCCTATTTAGCTCACGAAAATCTAGGCAAGGACGCAGGCCCCCATCTTTCTTCTTCACAAAGAAGAACACTGCATCCACGGGTGAAGAAGAGGGTCTGATATGTCCTTTAGTTAGATTCTCGGAAATATAATCCTTCATGGCTTGTCTTTCGGGGCCAGAAAGATTATATAACCTGGTTTTAGGTAACTTTGCTCCAGGGAGCAGGTTAATCAGGCAATCATACCGACGATGGGGTGGTAACTCTTGACAACCCTTCTCAGAGAAAACATCTCCAAAATCGTTCACAAATGTTGGTAAGGTTGTAATGGAGGTGGCTGAGCAACTGCTACTTAAGCAATTGTCCATACAATGCTCACTCCACTCCAATATCTCTCTGGCCTGCCAATCAACAACAGGATTGTGCGCTACCAACCAGGGAAGACTTAATACCATAAGTGTAGGAAGCCCTTCCAGGACGTAGCAAGAAATAACCTCATTATAGAGGGCTCCCACCTGAAGACGAATGTTATGTACAATGTGTGTCAGATTCCCCTGAGTAATAGGTGCAGAGTCGATAGTAAATATGGGGAGAGATCTAAGTAATGGACTAAAAGAAAAACCCAAAGTCCCAGCAAACTGAGCATCCAGCAAATTGACCCCCGCCCCACCCTAACAAAACAGAAATCTTGTCAGTTTTATTACCTGAAACTACCATAGCTGGCAAAACAAACTGAGATGTATGTATGGAAGAAATGTATACACTCAGGTTGTCATCCTCCGCACAACCTGGGGTCAGTAGTTTTCCGACAGTTGTTTCTTTTTCTTAGGTACAGATGGACAAACACCAATGAAATGACCCCTCTGACCACAGAAAAAACAAACCCCAGATTTACGATGAGCCCCAGGAGGACCAACCTGACGAGTGGCTCCCCCTAGTTGCATAGGTTCGTCTGAGTCAGGACCAGCTGACTCCTGCTTGAGAAAAGTCGGTGGGGGACAAGAACTCCTCAGGCTATCCCTATCAATTCCTATAGATAGCGACATAGCGGCCTCCAGGGATATAGGAGTCTCGTACAGCGCAAGTGCATCTTTTTATCTTTTCTGACAACCCTTGGCAAAACTGACTCCTGAGAGTCAGGTCATACCACTTAGTATCTGTGGCCCACCTTTGAAATTCAGAACAATAAATCTCTGCTGACTGGTCTCCCTGCTGAAGCCGCCGTAATCTGGACTCAGCTAGAGAGACTCAGTCAGGGTCATCGTATATGAGACCCAGGGCCTCTACCGACCGGAGGGCCTGGGTACCAGCTGGCAGTGAAAAAAAGCCCAGGATTGAGGGTCCCCTTGAAGGGAGATAACAAAACCCACCTGCTGTTCCTCATTACCTGAGGAATTTGGTCGCAACCTGAAATACAATTTACAGTCTTCACAGAACACCACAAATTTGTCTCTTCCTCCGGAAAATCTGTCAGGGAGAGCAACCTTAGATTATGGATTAACCTGGTTTCCTATCGCAACCACTGGGCTCAAGGATTGCTGAAGTTGCTGCTGCTGAAGGACCGACGCCTTCAATTCTGTCACTTCAAAAGACAGACCTTTCAGATGCTTTACCAAAGCAGTGGATCTAAAAAAAAAATAATAATAATTTTTTTTTCTCTCTTCAAAATAAGGGCCAGATAATATTACGTCTGGTATGGCAGGTACCAGATGTGCGGCACAGAGGGAAGGGAAACCAGGTGCCCTAACGCAAGAGAGAGGGAGGAGTGGTGACCGCTAACTCAGCACTGGCACCTGGCTACTCTGACGTCCCTAGACGGGTTGCTCACCCATACGCCGATCACCCTGACTTACCCTGGAAGAAGCCCTACGTAGTGAGTAGGGCGGTGGGAGCTCTAGTCCTCACCACTAACACCTAGGGTAACAACAGGGAGTGGACAAGCAACAGTATACAACAAACTGAAAAGGACCAGAGATCCAACCGCACTGGTTACAACTGCTCCAGCAACTCCACCTGAAATCAGAATAGATAACTAGAGATGTTGCGAACATAAAATTTTCCGTTCGCGAACGGCGAACGCGAATTTCCGCAAATGTTCGCGAACGGGCGAACCGCCATAGACTTCAATGGGCAGGCAAATTTTAAAACCCACAGGGACTCTTTCTGGCCACAATAGTGATGGAAATGTTGTTTCAAGGGGAGTAACACCTGGACTGTGGCATGCCGGAGGGGGATCCATGGCAAAACTCCCATGGAAAAAAACGTAGTTGACGCAGAGTCGGGTTTTAATCCATAAAGGGCATAAATCACCTAACATTCCTAAATTGTTTGGAATAACGTGCTTTAAAACATCCAGTGTGTGTATACGATCAGGTATGATGTTGTATAGATCAGGTAGTGTAAGGGTTACGTCCGCTTCACAGTGACAGACCAAACTCCCCGTTTAACGCACCGCAAACAACCGCAAACAGTCCATTTGCACAACCGCAAACTCCCCATTTGCAGAAGGTTGGATACCAAGCTAGCCATGTCCCGTTCCTTGTCCTCACTGACGTCATTGAAGGTCTCTTCCTCCACCCAGCCACGTACAAAACCAAGGGTCCTGGGACGCCTGCTGTGGTTGGTCTTTCACCTCCTCAAAGCCACCTTCCTCCTCTGACTCCTCTTCTTCAGACTCCTCTCTCTGCGTTGCCGCAGGTCCAGCAATCGACGAAGACAAGGCTGCTTCTGGTGGTGATGGTGACCACAACTCTTCCTCTTCATGCTCATCTACGGCCTGATCCAGCACTCTTTGCAGGGCACGCTCCAGAAAAAACGCATATGGGATGAGGTCGATGATGTTGCCTTGAGTTTGACTGTGGGCACAGTACAGTCTGTGGGCCTGACACTCACTGGCAGGCAACTGCAATTATATTAAAGGGTAAAAATTAAATGACTTTTTTATCTGCAAGGTACTGTGCCACCCGATATCAGTGGTGGACAGTGGGCACAGTACAGTCAGTGGGCCTGACACTCACTGGCAGGCAACTGCAATTATATTACAGAGAAAAAATTAAATGACTTTTTTATCTGCAAGGTACTGTGCCACCCGATATGAGCGGTGGGCACTGGCAGTGGGCCCAGTACAGTCTGTGGGCCTGACACACACTGGCAGGCAACTGCAATTATATTAAAGGGTAAAAATTAAATGACTTTTTTATCTGCAAGGTACTGTGCCACCCGATATGAGTGGTGGGCACCGGCAGTGGGCACAATACAGTAAGTGGGCCTGACACACACTGGCAGGAAACTGCAATTATATTACAGAGAAAAAATTAAATGACTTTTTTATCTGCAAGGTACTGTGCCA